>NW_027760772.1:0-298 GCF_054177405.1 Leptonychotes weddellii
CAGCCCGGCTCCCCTCTCTGTGGCTGTTTACGTCCCCCGCGCTGGACCCCTTGAATGCCTCCCACCCTCTTGCTGTGAGTTTGGGGACCCAAGAGTTGGGTTATTGCTTCTGAGCAGCCCACACACGGAGGCTCCTGGACGGACCCCAGCCTGGCCCGAGGTGACAGCTTGGATGGAGAGACCCCCCTTCCAGCTTCACCGGAAGCTGGCGTGTCTCTGACCTGGGTGATCTTCCATGTGGGCCTCGTTCCGTCTCACCGCGTGCTCCCGAAGAGCCCGGTCCTGGCTGTCCCCAACG
>NW_027760773.1:0-298 GCF_054177405.1 Leptonychotes weddellii
AGGAGGAGGGGTGCCGGGCGGAGGTCGAGACAGGAGGAGAGGTGCCGGGCGGGGGTCTCCGAGACAGGAGGAGGGGTGCCGGGCGGGAACACGAGGTTAAGAGGAGAGGCGGGCTGTGTGGTTTCCGCGGCCGTTGAAAACCCGCTGGGCCGTCGCCGGGGACGCGGGCCGACCCGGAAGTCAACGAGAGGTCCCGCCCCGCTTCCGGCGCGCGCCCCGCCCCTCAGGCGGCACTGCGCCTGCTCCGCAGCGGCTCCCCGCTCGCGAGCGGGACCGGCGCTTTGAGGTCCGAGGGGCG
>NW_027760774.1:0-298 GCF_054177405.1 Leptonychotes weddellii
GATTAACTTAAGAATAAAAAAATAAATTAATTAATTAATTAAAAAAAAAAAAAGAAGCTTCTAAGCTTTGTTTGCTGATCAGATAAAATCTGTGGCTATTCCTGAGGCAATACCCTTCTGAGGACTTACCTTGCGTCTTGTGTTAGAGGTCTTTCCACTCTGACTACTATGTACCTAATGTATTTGCAGCCTTCCATGAGCTCTGTAGATTTTTCTTTCTGATCCATTTTAGGGGTTCTTTCCCTTACTTCACTGTTTCTTTTCATGCTGTTCATGTTTCAATGCTGTTCAGTATTCA
>NW_027760775.1:0-298 GCF_054177405.1 Leptonychotes weddellii
CATGAAGTCAACCACAAGAAAAAAATTTGGAAAGATCACAAATACATTGAGGTTAAGGAACATCTTATTAAAGAATGAATGGGTTAACCAGGAAACTGAAGACAAAGTAAAAAATACACGGAAACAAGTGAAAATGAAAACACGACAGTACAGAACCTTTGGGATGTGGCAAAGGCAGTCTTAAGAGGAGAGTATATTGCAATACAGGCCTACATCAAGAAGCAAGTCTCAAATATACAATTTTTTTTGTTTGTTTGTTACTTTTTTTTTTATTCTTATGTTAATCCCCATACATTAC
>NW_027760776.1:0-298 GCF_054177405.1 Leptonychotes weddellii
AAAATGTCCTTTGTGGAATGAAACAAAATATAGGACCTTAAGATAAAGAATTGCAACCCATCAGCCTTCCTTCTTTTTGGTTCATAAATACCCATTAAAATTTTTTTCAATTATGTGGCTGACCAAGTAATGATGACATCATTATATATTCTTTGTGGTTTAGCACCACTGGACTTTTCTCATTTTGTGAAGCGTTTTTGTTTTTTTTTTTTTTATTCAATGAGATTGACTATAGTTGAATGAATATTCTGATTAGTTGAGAATTTTGGTATATAAATTTGAATTTAATACAATATAC
>NW_027760777.1:0-298 GCF_054177405.1 Leptonychotes weddellii
CATTTACTAAATTACACAAGAGTCATGATATAGTTAAAATTGTCAGAGGTGATGTTACCTAGCACGTAAAAAGAAGATGTCTTTATGAGAGTAAGACCGTTACAGTCTTACTCGTACGTGGAACGTAAGAAACAACGCAGAGGATCCTAGGGGAAGGGAGGGAAAACCGAAGGGGAAATCATCAGCAAGGGAGATGAACCTTGAGAGACTCTTAACTCCAGGAAACAAACTGAGGGTTGCTGGAGGGGAGGTGGGTGGGGGATGGGGTAGCGGGGTGATGGGCATTAAGGAGGGCACG
>NW_027760778.1:0-298 GCF_054177405.1 Leptonychotes weddellii
AAAAAAAAAAAGACCAGTGGCTGGTAGACCAAATCTATTGTGAGCTATGCAATGGTGTTTATATTTAAATGGTGGGAGAAAAACAGAAAAAAGAAGAATAAAATGTCTTGACACAGGAAAATCATATGAAATTCAAATTTCAGTGTTTATGAATACAGTTGAATTGAAACACAGCCTAGCCACTCCCCTCTGTATCATGTACGGCCGCTTTCACAGTACAATGGTAGAGCTGAGAAGTTACAACAAAGAACAGTGGCCTACAAAGCCTAACATCTTTCTGGCCCTTTACAGAAAATGC
>NW_027760779.1:0-298 GCF_054177405.1 Leptonychotes weddellii
AATAAGGAAGTAGTAGAGAAGTTGCTCTAGGGAAGGTAATTAACAATGTCTGGTGTATTGGTCTCTTCTCATCCTTTCTATGTATGTCAGACAAAGCAATTTTTTTTTTTTAAAGATTTTATTTATTTATTTGAGAGAGAGAATGAGAGAGAGAGAGCACATGAGAGGGGGGAGGGTCAGAGGGAGAAGCAGGCTCCCCACCGAGCAGGGAGCCCGATGCGGGACTCGATCCCGGGACTCCAGGATCATGACCTGAGCTGAAGGCAGTCGCTTAACCAACTGAGCCACCCAGGCACCC
>NW_027760780.1:0-298 GCF_054177405.1 Leptonychotes weddellii
CGGGCACAGTTCAGAATAAACCTATCAGGAAAGCAGCTCCGTTTCCTGAACCGCTAAGCAACATGACTGATAGAGTTCCGGTGCCCTTCTCCCCCGGATCCCCCTTGGTGTGGACAGAATTAAACTGTTCTTTCACGACACTACTGGTCTCTGGTCCTGGAAGAGCTGCTTTGTCTAACTCTCCATGTCCACCCCACAGGCAGCTTTCGCCCTCAGGCTCTGCCCCTCATTAGCTCCAAAGAGCCTGGCCTCCAATGTGCTGCCCCCGGCAAGGGTGACACGTCAGTGCGGGGTCTCC
>NW_027760781.1:0-298 GCF_054177405.1 Leptonychotes weddellii
CTTGAGTGCCCAAGTACCCGTCAGAGCACGGCAGGTGCTTCCTGCAGAAAATGGCAGGACGGTTTGAGGGGAGACCACACACTTCCTTCTCGGGCGGGTGGGCAGGCGGGGCGGCGGCTGCTCCTTTCGGCCCCACGGTCTGTGCAGGGACTGCAGCTGGCAGAGGGAAGGCCCACATGGGGCCGGATGCAGACCCAGCCCGGCAGACTGCGACGGCTCCACGGACTCGTTTCGCCTGTCACCTGGTAAGCTGATCAGAGAGGCTGTGCTTCTCTCTGTGACCCCATTTGTAAAGTAC
>NW_027760782.1:0-4099 GCF_054177405.1 Leptonychotes weddellii
AAATAAATAAATAAATAAATAAAAAACTATATCAGAACAAAAAGAACAGTATTGACAAAACTCAATCTAGCTGACAAGAGATGAGAGGTAAAGGAAACAATATCAATATCATATGAAGTTGTAAGGGTTATAATATTTAATTTAGAAAAGAGAAAACCGAGCAAAGAAATACCTTACTGTATCTTACTCTTATAACAGAACTACAACCAATGGGGAGAAGTTATATAGTAAAGCAGATACCAGCCCCATTTAATTAAAATCTTCCTATTATACTTTCCAAAAGCTAAATGAGACATCCTATGCCTCTTTGTTCATGAAAGTGTTGTTCTTGGAGAAGTTGGACTCAGTAAGATCTCAGGGATATGAGTAGTAGAAGGCACACTATACCAGATGACTCTAAAGTTTCCTGTAATTCTAAAATTTTGTGAATCAGAAAAGGGTACAGTTTGCTTTCTTAATTTACCAAAAAGGATGAATGGAAAGAATCTGGGCCTTTGTCAAAAAGACAAAGGTTCAGTTATAGGCTCTACCACTTAGAGCCATGACACAGAGGCAAAATTATTCACTAACTCTAGGCTTCAAATATTCTCAAATTTAAGTGTGTAAATTTATACCTTATATACAAGACTGTTGCATGAATTACACACAAACACACACACACACACACACACACACACACTGCCTGATACATAGGTTTCAATACGTGGTAGATATTAGTTATTTATTCAATAAATATCATGTCCTAAAGGGTAATATGTTCTATATTACTTACTGCTTATTAATATACTCAAATAATGACTTATTCTCTGCTATGTCTCATATTGTTTCTCAAACCTAAGCAATGCATACTTGAGATTCTTTCTACTTCCATGTTTTGTATAATCCCTATCTGTATGTAAGTTTTGTAAGGTTTTCTTTAACCTTGCTTTTGTTCGTTTCCTTTCTACCTTTGTTTGACATAAAAGAGGGCTTTACCTTCAGTATATATTGACCAGGTCATTCATTTTGGCCAAAAAAAAGGTATAATATAGATATACTGTTGCATAATCATTCAATTAAACTAGACATACAGTCTAGTTTAACTAAACTGTATGTCTAGTTTAATCAACTCTACTACCAGACAGATGTCTTATTCTTTTGTATTGCCCACACCAGCTAACTCATTGCTGAGCACTTCCCTCAAAAAATATTTAAGTAAATAAACTAAATCCCATTTCACCAAGTGTAGTTGATTATTGGAAATCTTGGGTATTAACAAAAATTAATGAAATAAAGATGGTCTGAGGTTTCTCCCCATAAGAAGAAGTTCATTTCTTACTGAAATACAGCAACACTCAACGTTCTCCTCCCTATTATATAACCACCAAGGATTTTTCAGATGGTATCTAATTGCTCTTTTGTTATACTTCCATAATAATTTGCAACTGTACAGATTAGTTGGCAATTTAGTACATTGCTGTCTGTTAGATATTTATTAGACTAGGACACTGCTCAAAATCAATCATTACAAATTAAAATACTAAAAATTATTTTACGGGAGTATAATTTTGTTGAATAAAAAACGTTAACAAGTTTAAACACAGGCAGTATTCAGTACTAGATGAGTGATATCTGATTACTATCAGATGCAACAATAAAACTAGTTATTTCTTCCGTGATAAAAAAAAAACCTGATACTAGGAATAAGTAAAACAAATCACTAAGCATAGAATTTTTAAAAACACTGCTATTTGCATTAATGGGCATAATGTATGATAATTTTACAGTCTAAATTTCATTATTCTAATGCTAAGATAGAAAACATGAAGATGGTTATTTCCAAACAAAGTAATTGAGAACAATGAAATTTACCAATAAAATACATTTAAAGTTTGATTTAATATAATTCCACATGCTGAATTTAACTAATTATCTCTAAGTAAGCTAAAATTTAAAAGGGCAAGTTAATAAATTCTTTTAAAAAAGTCTGTTAAAATGCATTGTAGAATTAAAGGGTAAGATTATAAAGAAAAAATAGCACTTTGTCAAAAGCAACTCAATGAAAAAACATACATTTAATTTTGATAAAAATTTCGATATTTTTCTCAAGGTGAGTTAAGTTGAAAATAATGTAATTCATTAATTGAAGAAAAATGAACTTCACATTGAATTAAGAAAGGGATAATTTCACCACACTACATTCAGGCCATAATTACAGAATTAAATATAAAATGGAGACATTCTTCTCCACATTCTTGTTACATGGCAATTTTATTTTTAACCGAGCTTAAAGCTTATAGCTCATCATACCATAAAATACTACTGAGTATCAGGAAATAATATTAAAATATGGTTACTAATAAGTAGCAGGGAAAAACTTCCAAGAGGTTTTTTTGTTGTTGTTGTTTTTTATGAAAAGCCCATGTTAGAGCATCTTTCCTTATATTGTAAGGTAATTTATAAAACTAAAGCTCCACTTCAGTAGAATTATTTTTGCATCACAAGGAAAAGGACTAGATTAATAAAACAAGAGTATCAATGAACTTGATTGTTAAAGACAACTCAAGGAGCATGTAGAGAAGCTTTCCATAAATTTTCACAGGGCAGGGGGACTAAGGGACAACACCAAAAGAGCCCACTGCAGGAACAGATCTTGGTTTTATTTGGCTCTGCCTTTCATTAGCAGTGACACTTGGACAGACAATTCAGTTAACTTTCCAAGTTTCATTATCTTCCTCTTATGTCAAGTGCACTTAGATTCTTGAGTTTTAAAACACCAAAATCCTATGATATCTACAAAGTGAGGAAGGACGAAAAACAGCCTTGGGTTTTACTTTTTTAAAAATAATGGTAGAAAGGGGCACGGGTTAGCTCAGTCAGTTAAGCGTCTGCCTTCAGGTCATGGTCCCAGGGTCCTGGGATCCAGCCCCACGTCGGGCTCCCTGCTGGGCGGGAAGCCTGCTTCTCCCTCTCCCACTCCCCCTGCTTGTGTTCCCTCTCTTGCTGTCTCTCTCTCTCAAATAAATAAATAAAATCTTAAAAAAAAAATAATGGTAGAAAAAATACAAAATTATTTGTACCTTGCAATGTAGTATTTCCAGAACTGAATTACTAAATTTTTGAAGCCTATCCAGCTAGGATTGTATCAGTGAAGATCTAGATACAGTATTCACAATGTAACTCTCTCCTCTCCCATTATCCCTCCACCTGCTCCTCCCCATCCTGCTTCATTCTTTCTTCCGCTTGTTTTAACGCCAGCAAACGGTTGGAAGCACTGAAAGCTTAAGATGAAATCATTTTAAAAGATGCATTTTGAATCAACGATCATCTGCCCCACCACATTTCTCCCAAATGAGTTAATTTTCATTAAGAGAATGGAAGTATGAATAAACAAAATCAGAAACAGAAATGTACTGGGCCTGTTTTTTTGTTTTGACTGCTCAAAAAACAAAACTGAAAGATGTGGCCTCATCTACTCCCTTAGGAACGCGAACGCGTTACCCACCCAATGAAAAAACAATTCTGCTGGTTCATTTCCCTGCTACACAACAGCCTCGCCGTCGGGCTCTTTCTAAGTCCAGTCTTCATCGCCATCTAGTAATTTCCTATCGATGATCACCTTGGCAATGCTTGGACAGACACCGTCCCTGTCTTCCAGGGGCTTACATTCTTCAAATAAATCCCCCAAGCCCTACTAAACACGACCCCCCCCCAAAAAAAAACCCAGAAATTCCATAACTTAGGACACGAATCCCACGTCTTCCCGCCCTGTGTCAGGCATAAAACGAAGGGAAGCATACCAAAACCCTGCATTTGAATCTTAGGACAATGAAGCCGACAGGAAGCCGCTGTCTCCTCCCCCGGGTTTACTACCGAGCCAGAGCCAGCGCGGGTGCAGTCGCCTGGCAGGGTGCGTGACACCACGTCTTCCACGCCCTCCAACCGCGTCCAGAGGGCGCCTGACCTCACCTCCTCCAAACCGCCCCACATCCCCAACCAACCTAACAATAAGGCCCCGCACTGTTAGCTGCTCGGATCGGGGAAAAATCCCTTCCCCAGCGGCAACGCAGCCATTCCCTCCAGTGCTCCGCCCGCACCCCTAGCAAGCTGCTACGGCGCA
>NW_027760783.1:0-298 GCF_054177405.1 Leptonychotes weddellii
AATCTGCAAAATAATCTAAATTCAGCCCAACATGTAAATATGTCTTACCCCAAGCCTTCATTTGTTTTTGTTTTGCTGCATCTTGCCTTTATAAAAATTATTATTTGGAAATAGGAGAGCTAAGGTTTTCTGTACTGAGAACAGTATAGTAATTGCATACTACTTTTTTATTTTCTTCTTTATATATAATTTTAATAACTGAATACAACTTTTTTTTTCCCTTTCACATCTTTTATTTATTTTTTTTTACATTAGGGTTCACCCTTGTTTTTTTTTTAATTTTTTAATTGTTATGTTA
>NW_027760784.1:0-298 GCF_054177405.1 Leptonychotes weddellii
AAGTAAACCTTTTGCAGTGTGCTGTTCCTTAAAAAGCTCACATCCTTTGAGCCCGAGTAATGGAAAAGGAACCAGCACAAAATGCATATAAAACTATTGAAAGAAAAAGGGGTGGAAAAGATCGGGAAGAAAGCTAGTTGGTGATAGAATTGTTATCTGATCAAAGTAGTCATAAAGTAGATAAATTATGTGACCAAATCTTAAATCATGAATTTCCAAAGGGTGAACTAATTGAATTAATTATCTCTGTGATACAAGAATTTAAGAAAGATATTAATAAGGGAATAGTAGCAAACAC
>NW_027760785.1:0-298 GCF_054177405.1 Leptonychotes weddellii
AAAAAAAAAAAGACCAGTGGCTGGTAGACCAAATCTATTGTGAGCTATGCAATGGTGTTTATATTTAAATGGTGGGAGAAAAACAGAAAAAAGAAGAAGAAAATGTCTTGACACAGGAAAATCATATGAAATTCAAATTTCAGTGTTTATGAATACAGTTGAATTGAAACACAGCCTAGCCACTCCCCTCTGTATCATGTACGGCCGCTTTCACAGTACAATGGTAGAGCTGAGAAGTTACAACAAAGAACAGTGGCCTACAAAGCCTAACATCTTTCTGGCCCTTTACAGAAAATGC
>NW_027760786.1:0-298 GCF_054177405.1 Leptonychotes weddellii
GAAAAGCTAATTGCCCATTGGGTAAGCTTTGGCCAATAGGAAAGAAGACACAGAAGGGTACTAGGCAGATTCTTCCTCTCCAGCCTCCTTCCCATGGATTTCTCCAAAGCTGAGTTCTCTTTGCAGCTCATCTGAGAAGCTCCATATGCTGAGTAATACACCTGCTAAACAACTTGCTGTGTCTTACTGTGTCTTGAGCAGCAGCAATACATCACTTTGGATCACAGCACATCTTCCCTTGCTTCTCTTCCTTTAATCCTCACCCTTGTAACTTGGGTTAGCTCCTCATAAATAAAGC
>NW_027760787.1:0-298 GCF_054177405.1 Leptonychotes weddellii
AACAAATCATTTTTAGTATATCTCAAACATTGCACGGGACATTAGGTGTCCTGAAGTTTTATTTGCTAAGCCTGGCAATCCTACCCCTACACCCACCACGGCCTTTGTCAGGGACACCTGTCTCCCTAAGGCTGTCTGGAAGTGGGGAAGGCCCAGGTTCCCGCGAGCTGGCCGCAGTGCTCCCAGCCAGGCTGAGAAGGCCCCGTGCTGGCTCGGGGGCTGTTGCTGCAGGTCCAGACAGTGGCTGTGGTGAGCGGCAAGGCGGGGTGTGTGTGGAATGGGGGAGGGGAACTGGGCA
>NW_027760788.1:0-298 GCF_054177405.1 Leptonychotes weddellii
CCTGAAGAGAAAAGAAAAGAATAGCAGCAACTCTCTGAACAGAAAAGCAACCACTTTCTGGAAGGTAGGATGTGCAGAGAAGTGAATCCAAGGTGATATTCAGGAAGATAGATGGCAGGGGAGGGGGCTTCCATCAGCTGCTACCACAAGTGATAGAGCAGTGGAGCACAAAATCAGAACTTTTAGAAGTGGCTAAGCGGGGGATGGAACCCTTGCTGGGACAGTGTGGTCTCAGGACCCTCGGAGTCTCAGGAAGACCAGGGGTGCCTGAGTGCGGCAGAGCTCCCAGGGATCAGAG
>NW_027760789.1:0-298 GCF_054177405.1 Leptonychotes weddellii
CGGGCACAGTTCAGAATAAACCTATCAGGAAAGCAGCTCCGTTTCCTGAACCGCTAAGCAACATGACTGATAGAGTTCCGGTGCCCTTCTCCCCCGGAGCCCCCTTGGTGTGGACAGAATTAAACTGTTCTTTCACGACACTACTGGTCTCTGGTCCTGGAAGAGCTGCTTTGTCTAACTCTCCATGTCCACCCCACAGGCAGCTTTCGCCCTCAGGCTCTGCCCCTCATTAGCTCCAAAGAGCCTGGCCTCCAATGTGCTGCCCCCGGCAAGGGTGACACGTCAGTGCGGGGTCTCC
>NW_027760790.1:0-298 GCF_054177405.1 Leptonychotes weddellii
TAGGTTTCTGTCTGCTTTATGAGGGTCAATTTATTAAAAAAAAATTATCAAAGATATCTAGAATTCAATCAGATATCATTACAACAGCCATTAGGAGTTGAGTGATCCTATGGGACAAGAAGATATAAAAAGAAAGAAGGATTCTGCTAAGTTCTAAGGTCTTTAGATTTAGGCAGGAAGACATACAGATAATTAAAATTCAAAGAAATGCAAAATTCAATCAAGTAATATAAGAGGCCTAAGGAGGAGCTAATAAGCAAATTCTGTGAAAGTTGGATTAATCCCATCAGGGCTCAAA
>NW_027760791.1:0-298 GCF_054177405.1 Leptonychotes weddellii
TAAATAAATAAATCTTTTAAAAAAAGAAAAAAGGACCATTCAGACAGTTGTTTTTATCTACTAGGTAAGCCAGGCCCCACTGAAGGGCTGTCTCATCACGGCCCGTAGAAACAGCTAGAGTTCCTGTTCTTTTGGCAGCGTTAGGAAGTCTCTTCGGCTTTGGGGCCTTCTGTTCTCATCCCGAAATGCTGCCAGAAGGACTTGGTCTTTCTCCCCTGGGTGACACCAGCCTTCGGATATTTTGCAATAATCAGGCCTGAGCAACCCCCTCTGTTTTCTTGGCTCGCACCCGAGGAAA
>NW_027760792.1:0-298 GCF_054177405.1 Leptonychotes weddellii
ATGCGGGACTCGATCCAGGGACTCCAGGATCATGACCTGAGCTGAAGGCAGTCGCTTAACCAACTGAGCCACCCAGGCGCCCTGTGCTGAAGGCTTTATGTAAGTACTGCCTTTGATTCCCACAGCACCGAGGTAGGTCGCTGCATCCCTGTTTCCAGATGTGGGAGGTAGTGCTCAGAGAGGTTAAGCAATTTCCCTGAGTTCACACAACTAGCACATAGTGGGAAAGACAAAAATTCAGCTCTGATGTCAAAGCTCATCATTTTAACCACTACACCAGAATATCTCATAGCAGAAA
>NW_027760793.1:0-4098 GCF_054177405.1 Leptonychotes weddellii
GCTGTGAATTGTGAAAGACTGTTGAATCACAGATCTGTACCTCTGAAACAATAATTGTATGTTAAAAAGAAAAAAAGAAGATAGCAGGAGGGGAAGAATGAAGGGGGGGAAATCGGAGGGGGAGAGGAACCATGAGAGACTATGGACTCTGAGAAACAAACTGAGGGTTCTAGAGGGGAGGGGGGTGGGGGGATGGGTTAGCCTGGTGATGGGTATTAAAGAGGGCACGTTCTGCATGGAGCATTGGGTGTTACACGCAAACAATGAATCATGGAAGACTACATCAAAAACTAATGATGTAATGTATGGTGATTAACATAACAATAATAAAAAAAAAGTCTAAATTTTATATATGTATGTATGTAGGCTCCAAGCTGGGCTTGAACTCACAGCTCACAACCCTGAGATCAAGACCTGAGCTGAGATCAAGAGTCAGATGCTTAACCAACTGAGCCACCCAGGTGCCCCAGAAGTCTAAATTTTAAAACAAAGAAAAGTGCCCCTGTAAAGAATGCACATAATTTCTTCCTAGTCTGGGATTAGTAATATACTGTAAAATCTGAAAATGCATCGTAGTTTTGGTACTGTCTAATGAGTCTCAGAGCCCTCTCCCAAGTTTCACGATCAGACATTTATGGCTTAGAAGGAGTGAGGCATTGTAGCAGTGCCCTGTCCTCTGAAGAGCATCTAAAAGAGGTGTAAAATGTGGCATCCTTGGAAGGGTACTTGCCAACTCCTCATGACTCACCTGGAGGGTCAGTTGCCTTGCTTTTGCCCAGCTGGCCTGCTTTAGACCACTGTTGGCAAGTAAGGCATGCTTATGGGACTTGCCTCCTGAAATTTGACTTCTCTGGTCTTAATATCCAGAAGCTTCAAGTAGTTTTTGCCTTAGAGTCACTAAGAAGCCTAGCTACAACCTATTAGAGAATGGGGAGGGGTACACTGTTGGATGTGAAGAGGTTAAATTTGTGCTTTGAGCAGCTCAGCTATTGGCGGTTTTATCTAAAATTGCCTGTAGTGTATTTTTAGGTATGGGTGAGAGTAACTGTGCTTGGAATAGAAAAGCCCTGCTGCACCGAGACACGATGCTAGCGGCCGCGGCGGTGTACAGAGGTAAGCGAGCTGGCTGTCTTTTCCACCCGCGCCTCACTGAGGAATGCGCACCCTACCGTGTTTATCCCTTAACGTTGCCAGTACTTTTTCCTTTCCCGTTAAGGCATCATCAGATTTTTGTCCTTCCTTTCAGAACACAGATCCTGTAGTTCTGTATCCTTTTTCCAAACAGCCCTTAACTATATTTCTGTCAGCTTCTCAGCGTTGAGGATTTTTCATGTGAGGCATTCTCAAAGTCCTCCGAGTATCCCAATATCCGTTTCTCTTTGGAGGACATGACTTTTATTGAGCAGATGTTTTTCTTCCTACTTCCATTTTTTTCAGATTGTAACCATTATTTGTCTTTATAGAAATGTACAGAAATGAGGATGGTTCAGTACCTGCCACATATCAGATCTATTACATGATAGGATGGAAATACCATGATTCACAGGTAATATTATTAAGACAAATCATTTTTCCTAGTGGGTTCATGTTTTCATTTACTTTTTATTTACATAGGGTGGGGTTTTTTAAAAAAAAAACATGATGGTGTTAAGGGATTTCATGTAGAGCTGTATATTTATCTATTTCTAATATCTTTAATCTTTCATTATTTTCAGGCAAGACCAGCTGAAAGAGGTTCAGCAACTGTGTCATTTGGAGAGCTGGGAAAAATAAACAATCTTATGTCAAAGGGGAAAAAGTCACAATAAATACTTTATTCAATGTTAATGTACTCCAGAATTTTCATCAGAGATGGATAACTTTCACATCTAAAATTATTACATTTTGAAGCAAGAAGCAATCTATAAGCAATGTACTATCAGACTTGTAGTAATTAGAATAACCTAATCCTACATCTACATTTAGTAACCCTTTCGGTTTTACGTAGTTTCTGTTTTCATATGGATACTGTTATCTGGTGGTTCGAATGTCTTATTTATAGATTCAGCCCCAAAGCAGGAAGATATTTCAGTGAAAAATCCACAAATATGTTCACATTTATAAATGCCTGACTTGATGGAAAAACATTGCCCACGCTGACATTTTGTACCTTTTTCTCCTTCTGATCTTTTACTGCCGTGAGAGGGTGAAAACAATGGAGATGAGAGGAAGGACAAGTTGGTAGATTCTCTAGAGTTCCGGATCATTTGGAATAAAAACAGTTTTTATAATGACTAGTCTAAGATACTCAAGCTAAAATTATGTCACACTGTCATTTTTGTTGTGAAGACAGTATAGGCTTGTCTCTCCAGAGCTATTACATAGTTTTATACTTTAGAAAAGTGTGGATCTTGGGGCGCCTGGGTGGCTCAGTCGTTAAGTGTCTGCCTTTGGCTCAGGTCATGATCCCAGGGTCCTGGGATCAAGCCCCGCATCGGGCTCCCTGCTCAGCGGGAAGCCTGCTTCTCCCTCTCCCACTCCCCCTGCTTGTGTTCCCTCTCTCGCTGTGTCTCTCTCTGTCAAATAAATAAATAAAAATCTTTAAAAAAAAAAAAAGTGTGGATCTTTAAATTGACTCTTTCCTCACCTTTTTTTTTTTTTTTTTAAAGCATCTGAATTCATTCATTTCTTTTTTACCTTCGTGATCTGGGTAGGATCCCAGGGTTTTATACCCCATGCTACCTTAGGTAAGGAGAGAACGTTTTAAAGAATTACAGAAGAAAAATCCCCTGTGAAAGTATCTGCACAGTGATGAAAAGTGCTTTGTTGTTTGACTTTCCTTTGTCATTTCAGGCCTTTGGCACTCTTATTCTAATCCAGGTCCACTGTCCCATTGTCATGTAGTAGTGATCAAAATCATTTGGAAGCAGTCGAGCTCAGACAGCTTAGAATGGAGGGAAGAAGGCAGTGATGAGGAAGCCGGAAGGAGGCTGGGAAGCAAACGAGTGAGTGCCGACTGCTGTCTTACATTGCTCCACGTGGAGAAAGGGAGTTAGTGCTGGCAGCTGTCAGGTGTGTTAGAACGTCATCCTCACTGTGGAATGCCAGGTGGTGGCACTTGCTTGTCATTTATGTTGAAATAAACCCAGCAGAGACAGGTCTTTGTCAGTTCACATTGGAATGAGGCACAAAACTCACCATACTTAAAAAAAAAAAAAAGCTGAGTTGCATCACCAGGCCGTGGAGCGTCATTGCTGTCCTTTACCTTTCACCATTTCACCAGGCACGGCCCCAGCCTCCTCTTCAGCCATAGGTAAGTTATTGCAGTCTTTGTCTCCCCCCGCCTTCCCTCCCTTGACCACACTGGCACCAAGCTCTTCCTGGGTAGGGGCTGTGTCTGCCTGTCTGTAGTGCTTTGCACATAGTAGATACTCAATTACATTTTGAATTAAATTAAATTAGGTGAAAAATGTGCCCTTTGAAAAACAAGTTACAGTTAAAAACCAAGGTTTTGTAGGAGAAAAAGAAATTACTATTCTTGCTGTCTTTGAGTAGGAGATCTATCAACGTTAGAAATTGGGATACTCTTTTCAGCTTTTATTTTGTTTTTAACACAAAGGAAAAGTATTTAGGAAGTAAAATTTGGTCTTCTTCACATCTTCACAATTTTAAGGTTTTTAAGCTTAATTTTCAGAATTTGAAGGGAGAAGAGAAAAATGACAAATCCTATGTGTTAAAATTGCGAACTAATGACAGGAACGGATAAATCCTATGGTGACTGTTTCCTAAGGGACACCTGTTTATATGCATTGTTTTTTTTAAATTTTTTTATTGTTATGTTAATCACCATACATTACATCATTAGTTTTTGATGTAGTCTTCCATGATTCATTGTTTGTGCATAACACCCAGTGCTCCATGCAGAACGTGTCCTCTTTAATACCCATCACCAGGCTAACCCATCCTCCCACTCCCCTCCCCTCTAGAACACTAAGTTTGTTTTTCAGAGTCCGTCGTCTCTCATGGTTCGTCTCCCCCTCTGATTTCCCCCCCTTCATTCTTCCCCTCCTTTTCTTTTTTTCTTAACATATATTCCATTATTTGTTTCAGAGGTACAGA
>NW_027760794.1:0-298 GCF_054177405.1 Leptonychotes weddellii
ATTTCTATAGGAAGTCAGGCAGGGACTGAGGCATCAGGGATGGAGTCTGGAGGGAGTGTGGGAACACCTCAGGGCCATCCGCCTGCACCCAGATAACTCATGAAAGCTTTGTCTCCTTACAAGACGTGTGAGGTGATGGAGCCTGGAAGAGCAGTGTTCAGACACATTTAGGACTCAAAGCAAAACAGCCTGAAGGGTGGCAGAGGAAGAGATTAGGAAGGAAGGAAAGTTCAAGAACATGGACCCAGCATAGCAGACATGGGATTCACCCCTGTCCTGTCATCATTAGCATGACGCA
>NW_027760795.1:0-298 GCF_054177405.1 Leptonychotes weddellii
GAGCACCAGTCATTGCCTTGGTTGGGGAAGAGGCTGTGTTGTCCTGCCAGCTCAGCCCATCAATGGATGCTCAGAACATGGAAGTGAAATGGTACCGGAATGATCCTTTTGGCCTGGTGCACCGTTATAGTACTTCCCAGAATGATATGGAAGAGCAGAGGCCAGAGTACCAAGGGAGGACAGAGTTCCTGAAGGAGAATATTACCAGAGGGCATGTTGCCCTAAGGATCCATCCCATCCAACCTTCAGATGGAGGGGAGTATGCATGTTTCTTTGAAAGCTCCACATACTACAATGA
>NW_027760796.1:0-298 GCF_054177405.1 Leptonychotes weddellii
TCCAAGATCAGGGTGCCAGCATCGTCAATTTCTCATGAGGGCTCTCTCTCAGCTTGCGGGTGGCCACTTTCCTACTGTGTCCTCCCATGGTGGAGAGACAGAATGAGCTCTCTGGAGTCTTCTTTCTATAGGGGCATGAATCCCATCACAAGGGCTCCACCTTCATGACCTAATCACCTCCCAAAGGCCCTGTGTTAGTAAGTTTGAGATTCTATAACAGAACGCCATGCACCAGGTGACTTATAAACAAATAGGTGTTTATTTCTCACAGTTCTGGAGTCTGGGAAGTCCAAGATCA
>NW_027760797.1:0-298 GCF_054177405.1 Leptonychotes weddellii
TCTTATTATCCCGAAAAGAAACCGCATACCCATTAGGAGTCACTCCTAATTACCTTCTTCCCCCTAGCCCCTGGCAACCACTAATCTTTCTTTTTATCGATTTGCCTATTCTGGACATTTCATATAAATGAAATCAAACAATGTATGGCCTTTTGTGTCTGGCTTCTTTAACTTAGCATGTTTTCAAAGTTCATGTTGTAGTAGGTACCTCATCACTTTTTATGACTATATGATATTCCATTGTGTGGATATATTACATTTTGTTTACCTGCTCATCAGTTGATACAGTTGGTAGAAA
>NW_027760798.1:0-298 GCF_054177405.1 Leptonychotes weddellii
ATGAGTGCTTTTCAATAGATCAAATCCAAAGCCAATGCCAAGAAGCCAGGCCATGCTTGAAAGATCACCCGAGTCCTCTGCCTGCGAGGTCATTGAAAGTGAGGTATAAATAACCTTGACTTTAAAATCCAAGTGTGATCTCTCTAATCCTTAGCTCTTTGCTCTGGGCCAGGAATTATGCTCTCAAGTTTGAGTGGGCGCACGCAACTTGCAAGAGTGAGTTTAGATAGATCATTGGATTATAGTGAAAAAGATGGGCGTTTGTTCATCAGCAAGGCCAAATCCCAGTGATCTTCCC
>NW_027760799.1:0-298 GCF_054177405.1 Leptonychotes weddellii
CATTTCCTGACTTGTTAATTTTAGCCATTCTGACTGGTGTGAGGTGGCATCTCATTGAGATTTTGATTTTGATTTCCCTGATGCCAAGTGATTTTGAGCACTTTTTCATATGTCTGTTGGTCATTTGGGCAGGAATCTTTATTGCTTCTTTTCACGGGTTTATCCCAAGGGCTTAGAATGGCATGTGGCACGTAAATATGTACAGGATGTGAAAGAGAGCACTTCCGGTTGAGACATTCTGAATTTGTAGTCCTTGTGCTGGATGAACCAGGGAACAGATCTCTGCTTCACGGAGCCA
>NW_027760800.1:0-298 GCF_054177405.1 Leptonychotes weddellii
ATGAGGGCATCAATTAACATTATTATCCATAAAGAATCACAAATAAAACCCAATGGCTGTTGTGAATCGTGAGAGCCATAACCACTTCAAACGTGGAGAGGTTCATTTTATTTTCTCTGATCCAGAGAGGGTGTGGAGAGGATATACGCATGTAAGTTGTGTATGTTGTATAGGAGTTGTGGATGTGTGTGTATGTATATATGTGACTGTGCCACTTTTCAAATTTACCGCTCCAGACCCCTCTGCTCAAGGCAGAGAACCAGGACCCACTGGAAATGCCATAGCTCTGAAATTGGCC
>NW_027760801.1:0-298 GCF_054177405.1 Leptonychotes weddellii
AAGAAGAGTCAGGAGCTGGCTTCTCTTCAGATGCAGCGCGGGGAAGGGTGGAGAGGGCTGCGAGCTCAGAGCCCTGGAGGAAGTATTGCTTCAAAGTCTGGACTGCCCCCTCTTCCCAGCGGGCTGCCAGGAGCACACACAAGCGAAGGAGATTCTGATTCACCGTTCTTCCTCAGGCACATTTCGATTTCTTTCAGAAGAGCATCACAAAGTGGCCAGGCAACCTTTTCAGCGAAAGAGCAGGCCCCGGGAGGCCTGGCTTGCCCACTCCTCAGGGGCTCAGCTCCCACGTTGGGGC
>NW_027760802.1:0-298 GCF_054177405.1 Leptonychotes weddellii
ACCCCCTACCAGCAATTCCCTGTAGCAAATGAGCTCAAAACCAGCCCACAGCAGCAGACCGTTTGAGTAAAACACAAGATGTCTGCTCCCCAAACACCGTGCCAGGAGACGCCTTGCAGCCGACCTCTTCCACATTTCTGCCCCTAAGCTTCTCATGTACAGAACTTGGCAACCGCCTCCCATCCCTCCGCCCCAGCTAAGAAGGTTAGTGGAGGCCAAGGCTGTTGTTTTTCATGATAATTATCTCCATTGGAAAAGGACTGCTCCTCACTGACTTCAATCAGGAGTTAAGCTTCAG
>NW_027760803.1:0-298 GCF_054177405.1 Leptonychotes weddellii
TCCAAGATCAGGGTGCCAGCATCGTCAATTTCTCATGAGGGCTCTCTCTCAGCTTGCGGGTGGCCACTTTCCTACTGTGTCCTCCCATGGTGGAGAGACAGAATGAGCTCTCTGGAGTCTTCTTTCTATAGGGGCATGAATCCCATCACAAGGGCTCCACCTTCATGACCTAATCACCTCCCAAAGGCCCTGTGTTAGTCAGTTTGAGATTCTATAACAGAACGCCATGCACCAGGTGACTTATAAACAAATAGGTGTTTATTTCTCACAGTTCTGGAGTCTGGGAAGTCCAAGATCA
>NW_027760804.1:0-4098 GCF_054177405.1 Leptonychotes weddellii
ATTTGTCTTTCTCTGATTGACTTATTTCACTTAGCATCATACCCTCTAGTTCCATCCACATCATTGCAAATGGAAAGATTTCATTCTTTCTGATGGCTGAGTAATAGTCCATTGTGTGTGTGTGTGTATATATATATATATATATATATATATATATATATATCACATCTTCTTTATCCATTCATCTGTCAATGGACATCTTGGCTCTTTCCACAGTGTGGCTATTGTGGACATTGCTGCTATGAACATTGGGGTGCAGGTACCCCTTTGAATCGCTATGTTTGTATCCTTTGGATAAACACCTAGTAGTGTAATTGTTGGGTTGTAGGATAGGTCTATTTTTAACTTTCTGAGGAACCTCCATACTGTTTTCCACAGTGGCTGCAGCAGCTCGCCTTCCCACCAACAGTGTTGAGAGGGTTTCCCTTTTTCCACATCCTCACCTTTGAGCATTCTCTCCTGAAAGCCTCTGCATTTTCTGTGCCCTCTGCCTCCAACTCCATCCATCCACATCTTCATTGGGCTGCCTCCTTCTTGTCATTCAGATCTGAGGTCCTCTCCACACAAGTGACCCTCCCTACCTCCTTGGGCTAAAGTAGCTCCCCACTCAGTCACTCTTTAGTACATCGTGGCTTTCCTTTCTTCATAGGACATATCATTGTATGGAATTTCTGTTAACTCCTTTATTATCTGCTTCTCCCTACTGGCATATGGACTCCGTGGGAACAGAGACTTTATCTTGTTCATTTCTGTGTCTTCAGCACATAGTAGATGTTCAGTGAATAATTGTTGAATGAATGAATTTCTTCAAGGTCACATGGCTAATGAGGAAGAAAGTAGAAGTCAGTCATAGACCCTATACTCTTGATCTCTCTAAAGATATTACCTTATCCTGAAGTGGCTTGTAGAATAGTCTAGAATACAGAATAATTACATAGCCACAGGCAACTACAGTGCGAAGAGATCTCTTATGTGCTGCTGGTGGAAATATAAATTGGCGTTAATGATGCTGGCAGGCCAGTCCAAGGTTGTGAGAGGGGGCCCCATAAGACCAGCCAAGAGGGTCTCTGGCTGTGCGCAGGGATAGAAATCAAACCTGAGCCAGCAGGAGGCGAAAGCAGACTTTACTGAAGGTATAGAGAGAGTGCAGGTACACACAGAATGTCCAGGAGACTCAGACAGGAAAGCAGGGAGTCTTGTCTATGTTCAGGATCTGGGGTTTTTATTGAGGATGGCGGTCTGGGGTATGTGTCCTCTCAGGCATCCAGGAACTGGTTAGAACAAAGATGAGGGCCCAGGTATTATTCCTCGGAGCCAGAGAGTCTTGGTATGGAGATGTGTCTAGCGCTGGTGGTCTGGAATATGCAGATGATGGCTCCACCTTGTCATTCTTACCTGGTCCTTCCTTAGACGTTATCTACTCTAGAGAAATCATTCACTCCTTGTCCCTTAAAGGAAGACAACGCTATTTACATTATGACGCATGTGTATAGTGAGGTGGGGGAGTACCGGTCCTAGCAAGAATAGGAACAAGAAAAGGAACAAAACGCAGATTTTTATGGAGTCATTCAATTTCCCTGTCTCATAACAACTTTGGAGAACATTTTGTACTACCTTCTAAGTTGAAGATGACTTCTTCTAGGGATATACCCAAGAGTAATTGTTATACACACACAGCTGGAGGCATGTAAACAGTGTTCATAGTGGCGAGAGTCATAAAAGCAAAAACTTATAAATCATCCAAACATGAATGAACAGGAGAGTGGACAATTATACGGCAATCAGATCAATGAACGGCCCAACATTCACCAGTATGGCTCTATGTTAGCCATGTACTACTGAACAAAAGACAGGAAACCCCAAAATATTTCAAATAGCATTATACCTTTTTGTGGTATTAAAAACATCTAAAAATGTTTAGGTATCCTTTTTAGGAGTACTTATAGATTCAATAAAGTTAAATGAAAAGGAAAACAAGGAAACGATGACTATAAAACACAGGATAAAGATCCTGGGGCATGGGGAGGCAGGTGATGGGCTCATTGGAGGAGAGAGTGGTCATCGGATAAGATGTAGGTTATTGTCAAGGTCCTGACTTTTGCTCTGGGTGGAGGGTTTGTGGGTGATTATTGTATTATTAAAAATGAACTGATAGCCAGCTGCTGCCTCCTGGCGTGATAAGAAAACTGAGGCTCAGGGGGGTTCAGTGACTTGGCCAAGGTCAAACAGCTGGTAAGTGGTGAAGCCCGGACTCAAGAGCTACTTCGCTGCTACCTTCTACTCCACCCCATCCCCAAATTGTATCGTAACCCAATAAAAACCCAAACTAAACACATCTGAAAGCTGGATTCACCTGACCCTTTACCTCAGTCTAGGAGCCATGTCCACCTTGTTTCCCTCACTCTTCCCCAGTATGACCGAGCGCTGGGGTTTAATCTGGATTGACCCTGCGTTGACGAGACAGAGCTGTAGCAGCAGCAAGAACAAGACTATTGGGCCTGACTCCAGAGCATCGCAGACAGAGACGACAACCTGGTACATATTGGCAAGCTGTCCTGAGAGTACTATCATGACAAGGAAGAGGAGGATAAGGATAATGATGAGGATAGTGAAGAGGACTCAGAGGATGATGAGGACATGCAGGACACGGATGAGATGAATGACTACAAGGAGTCACCAGAAGCTGGAGAAGTCAATGAGGTGGACAAGGGAGGCAATGAACAGGGTCAGGACCAATGGATGATCTAGGTAGACCTAGATGGCCTCAGGGAAATTCCAGTCCAGCCCAGTTTACCCTGCACCCCCTGCAGAACCAGCTGGTTGCCCCGGTGCCTGAAAGCTCACCCTTGGGTATCTCTTCAGCCACTGCCAGGAAAGGGTCTCCTGGGCCCCTTGAGTCCCCAGCACCTGAGCCCACCCCACCTTTCTGCCCAGTACCTCACTCCTTGGCTGCCAGGTATAGTCTCTTTCTAGCTCTCTTTAATAAAGACACAGGATTGAAAAAAATAAAAATGAACTGATAATAGAAACTAGCTAAATAGCTCAAATTGAGCCATATGGACCATGGATTGTGATTAATCTAATTCTGCAGTCCTGAGATCTAATTAAACAAAGAAACTACATGTCATGAGAATGTGAAGGGGAGTAGTACACGGGGAAAAAACAGTTTCATTAACAAGTGGCGCCCAGCATGTAGTACCTTGCTTAGTATTTTCATATTCTTGAGCCACTTAATTATCACAAAAACCCTATGAGTTAAATATGTTTGTTTCCATTTTAAAGATGAGTCAACAGAAGTAAATTGTCTTGCTGACTTTTCCAAACCTATCGTAGAATGGGACTTGTCATAAGGTGTGGCTAAACACCTTCTAGGGTGGTTTGGGGATAGGATAGGTCAGGCAGAGGGTGAGGGAGGCACTTTTAATATTTTTTCATTCCTGGAATAAAGATGCAAGACATATCACTGGCCAGAGTATCATTCTCCTATGGCTTGGCATAAGCAAACTTTTCCCCGTTTGTACAGGTCATAAGTTATTTATGTTTATATTATATTATTAAAAGCCAAAATTCAACTGAGTAAATGTGAAGGTCAAATCAGCTTTATTCAACAATTTATGAATCAGGCAGCATCCCATCTAGCAAGGAGAGAGGGACACCCAGGAGCTGTGCAAAATGGACAGATATTCTAGGCAGAACCAGGATGGGACCAGAGAGTTAATTAGCAGAAGAAAAGAAAGGATGGTTCAAGGCAAGGTCACCTTCCCTTAGGGGAAAGGCAAGGGTCTTAAGTAGATTACCTTACTAGAGCTGATCAGCATATTCTGGACTGACTGGTTTAAAAATTCCACTCAAAAACTAATGATGTAATGTATGGTGATTAACATAACATAAAAGTAAAAAAAAAAAAATTCCACTCCTGAGAGAGGCTGAAATTGCAATTAGGTTAGGTATTAAATCTTGGTGGGCCTAAACTTACACTTAAAGGAGCTGGAGAAAGAACAGCAAATAAAGCCTAAACCCAGCAGGAGAAGAGAATTAATAAAGATCAGAGCAGAAATCAATGAAATAGAAACTAAAAGAACAGTACAGATCAACAAA
>NW_027760805.1:0-298 GCF_054177405.1 Leptonychotes weddellii
ATGCGGGACTCGATCCAGGGACTCCAGGATCATGACCTGAGCTGAAGGCAGTCGCTTAACCAACTGAGCCACCCAGGCGCCCTGTGCTGAAGGCTTTACGTAAGTACTGCCTTTGATTCCCACAGCACCGAGGTAGGTCGCTGCATCCCTGTTTCCAGATGTGGGAGGTAGTGCTCAGAGAGGTTAAGCAATTTCCCTGAGTTCACACAACTAGCACATAGTGGGAAAGACAAAAATTCAGCTCTGATGTCAAAGCTCATCATTTTAACCACTACACCAGAATATCTCATAGCAGAAA
>NW_027760806.1:0-298 GCF_054177405.1 Leptonychotes weddellii
TCTTATTATCCCGAAAAGAAACCGCATACCCATTAGGAGTCACTCCTAATTACCTTCTTCCCCCTAGCCCCTGGCAACCACTAATCTTTCTTTTTATCAATTTGCCTATTCTGGACATTTCATATAAATGAAATCAAACAATGTATGGCCTTTTGTGTCTGGCTTCTTTAACTTAGCATGTTTTCAAAGTTCATGTTGTAGTAGGTACCTCATCACTTTTTATGACTATATGATATTCCATTGTGTGGATATATTACATTTTGTTTACCTGCTCATCAGTTGATACAGTTGGTAGAAA
>NW_027760807.1:0-298 GCF_054177405.1 Leptonychotes weddellii
ATGAGGGCATCAATTAACATTATTATCCATAAAGAATCACAAATAAAACCCAATGGCTGTTGTGAATCGTGAGAGCCATAACCACTTCAAACGTGGAGGGGTTCATTTTATTTTCTCTGATCCAGAGAGGGTGTGGAGAGGATATACGCATGTAAGTTGTGTATGTTGTATAGGAGTTGTGGATGTGTGTGTATGTATATATGTGACTGTGCCACTTTTCAAATTTACCGCTCCAGACCCCTCTGCTCAAGGCAGAGAACCAGGACCCACTGGAAATGCCATAGCTCTGAAATTGGCC
>NW_027760808.1:0-298 GCF_054177405.1 Leptonychotes weddellii
ATGAGTGCTTTTCAATAGATCAAATCCAAAGCCAATGCCAAGAAGCCAGGCCATGCTTGAAAGATCACCCGAGTCCTCTGCCTGCGAGGTCATTGAAAATGAGGTATAAATAACCTTGACTTTAAAATCCAAGTGTGATCTCTCTAATCCTTAGCTCTTTGCTCTGGGCCAGGAATTATGCTCTCAAGTTTGAGTGGGCGCACGCAACTTGCAAGAGTGAGTTTAGATAGATCATTGGATTATAGTGAAAAAGATGGGCGTTTGTTCATCAGCAAGGCCAAATCCCAGTGATCTTCCC
>NW_027760809.1:0-298 GCF_054177405.1 Leptonychotes weddellii
ACACTACTTCTTCAACTCTGTAACACCAACTTCGAGTCCTACTTATAATTCTGAAACTACCCAGAGTTAGTTGGATTCCACAGGTTCAAGTGCCTTGCCCTCCAAGACGGCCCTCCCTTCAGATGTCCGTCACAAGTATCGGGTTCCTGGGTCACCCACGCTTCTGTCCAAATTGGCTATAGAGTCAGGGGTTTTCACAACCTCCCCCCCGCCCCAGGTTCGATGAAGAAGGCACACAGGGTGGTGTCCTGAGCACAGGAGCTTCTGTCCATGTGGAGTTGGGTTGCACCACCCTCCC
>NW_027760810.1:0-298 GCF_054177405.1 Leptonychotes weddellii
GAAAATAGAACCAAGAAATAATCACATATTTGAGTTGGATGGAAATGTATAGGCAACCAACTTCAGCCCTCTCCCCAAATCAGAAATCTCTCTGGCCAGTCCATTCTTTCTCCTTTTTGACGTCTTCTAAGTGTCTGCTTGGTTCCAGGCATTATGATAGGCAGTGTGGTTAAGGGGAGTGAACAACTGAGTTCTTGTCCTAGAGGAGTTCACCATGTAGATGCAGAAAGAGACAGGTAAACAGGTAACTACTGTAAGATCTTGGGCAGTCAAGTTCAAGATGCTAAGTTCAGGCTGC
>NW_027760811.1:0-298 GCF_054177405.1 Leptonychotes weddellii
ATATAAAAGACGTTGACCTTAGACCACTGTGGTCCCACCAATTACATCAGTTTCAACTTACTGTTGAGAGGATATGGGATTGTACTTGTACTTTACAACCAGCAAGAAATCCCAGCGTAGAGAAACATCCGGTTATTATGTATCATTTATTTCACATTTAAGAGTGTGTGTTTGTCTTTTGCAAGCAAGACTGAGGTCAATCCAAAGGGAGTGCAAAGTGTCCTTGATTTGTGGGACCCGCTTCTTTAATGAACTACCATTTAAAAGGTAGACTGATTCACTGTTGACAAATTGAAAA
>NW_027760812.1:0-298 GCF_054177405.1 Leptonychotes weddellii
TAAATAAATAAATCTTTTAAAAAAAGAAAAAAGGACCATTCAGACAGTTGTTTTTATCTACTAGGTAAGCCAGGCCCCACTGAAGGGCTGTCTCATCATGGCCCGTAGAAACAGCTAGAGTTCCTGTTCTTTTGGCAGCGTTAGGAAGTCTCTTCGGCTTTGGGGCCTTCTGTTCTCATCCCGAAATGCTGCCAGAAGGACTTGGTCTTTCTCCCCTGGGTGACACCAGCCTTCGGATATTTTGCAATAATCAGGCCTGAGCAACCCCCTCTGTTTTCTTGGCTCGCACCCGAGGAAA
>NW_027760813.1:0-298 GCF_054177405.1 Leptonychotes weddellii
GAAAAGCTAATTGCCCATTGGGTAAGCTTTGGCCAATAGGAAAGAAGACACAGAAGGGTACTAGGCAGATTCTTCCTCTCCAGCCTCCTTCCCATGGACTTCTCCAAAGCTGAGTTCTCTTTGCAGCTCATCTGAGAAGCTCCATATGCTGAGTAATACACCTGCTAAACAACTTGCTGTGTCTTACTGTGTCTTGAGCAGCAGCAATACATCACTTTGGATCACAGCACATCTTCCCTTGCTTCTCTTCCTTTAATCCTCACCCTTGTAACTTGGGTTAGCTCCTCATAAATAAAGC
>NW_027760814.1:0-298 GCF_054177405.1 Leptonychotes weddellii
CTCATGACTGTGAGATCAGGACCTGAGCTGAAACCAAGACTCGGGTGCCCAACAAGGGGCTCCATCTCATGACTGTGAGATCAGGACCTGAGCTGAAAACAAGACTCGGGTGCTTAACCACCTGTGCCACCCCAGCACCCTGAGTCTCAGGGCTTTTGCTCTGTGGTCCCCTCTGCTCTTTTTCTACTCCTGGTCTCATGCTGAGAACTCCTAGGATAGCTGCTTCAGGGATCTCTATGTCATTGTCCCCAGAAAGGACTAAAATGGAGTCTGAGCTAAGCAGTCAATGCCTGGGATC
>NW_027760815.1:0-4098 GCF_054177405.1 Leptonychotes weddellii
TAGACTCAAAATGTTTGAAAGACCTAAATGTGAGACAGGAGTCCATCAAAATCCTAGAGGAGAACACAGGCAGCAACGTCTTTGACCGCAGCCGCAGCAACTTCTTCCTAGAAACATCGCCAAAGGCAAGAGAAGCAAGGGCAAAAATGAACTATTGGGACTTCATCAAGATAAAAAGTTCATAAGATCTCATCTCGTTAAAAGGGCATTCCCAACCACTTATCAAAAGAACTGCCTTCTGCTACTACTGGCTGCCCCAATTTGTTTGATTTTTATTCCCCTGTTAGTTTCATACACACTTGAACTGATTTTAAATATTTTATTGGTTTATTTATTTTTGTTTTTTCCTATCTAGATTTTTAGTTTCAAGAGAGGAGGGATTGTGGTGCGCCTGGGTGGCTCAGTCATTAAGCGTCTGCCTTCGGCTCAGGTCATGATCCCAGGGTCCTGGGATCGAGTCCCACATTGGGCTCCCTGCTCAGCGGGAAGCCTGCTTCTCTCTCTCCCACTCCCCCTGCTTATGTTTCCTCTCTCGCTGTGTCTCTCTCTGTCAAATAAATAAATAAAATCTTAAAAAAAAAAAAAAAGAGAGAGGAGGGATTGTTTCAGTCCAGATATCCTTTCTGTCTCCAATAACTAGAATGGTGGCAGATGATAGGAGATGTTGAATAATATTTGTTAATTAAATGAGTGCAAAGAAGATAATGGCTAAGTGGATAAGTAAACAAGTGAACTGTGAATGAATAAGTGCGTGTGTGCGGAGACATGCATACTCTGTAATTTGATAATATCCAGCACTATCATTTAACTTGGTTCTGACAGGCTTTTTCCTTCAACATAAACACAAATTTCTAAGCTACCAGGGGGCCAGAGACAAAAACAGGGCTACAGCTGCACTGTATTTTCCAGATGGTGGATGTCAACAGTATCATAACTGTTTATTACCCGAATTGGAATTTTCCAGTAAATACCACCATCATGGGGGAAGAAAGGACTGGTGACCTTACTAGTGTTTTGGATTCATCAAACATATCAAATGATCTCAAAAGTTTGGGGTTTGACATAACACTAAATGCATTTTGCCAGCTATTGTCAACTTTCATTTAAAAATTCATTTTAGGTCACAAACTTGATTGTGTCCTTTCCTCTTGGGTCAACTACTACACGGGCCTGATTTCACGTGTATAATTGCAGCTGGCCTTCTTGTGCCCACCCTGTTGCACATTGCTGCCCTCTGTTGTTTACAGTTTTACTGGTGGAGTTAAATCTTCCCCTGATTTTGTAGGTGAGACAGAAGTTCCAAATTATGATTGATCTTACATAACCTTTGCTCCTGTAGAGAGCATTATTTTTGCCCTTAAAAAAAATGTCCTGTCAGATGGCAAGAACTATTGGCCATACTAAGATTTTGTAATATCCTATTTCTAACAATGTCCTACAGGTTTCTAGGGAGGGGAATGTATATCCATTTGTTCCTCTAAAATTTTAACTCAAAGCATGCTCATACAGGAAACCTCTTGTATATTGGCAGTGTAAGTTATGACCACTTTGTTAATTCCAGGAAGTCCTAGAATAACCAAGTATACCTCAAGGCATGGATCACATGGCAGTAATAGGAGAAGAAATGGCCAGTTCTGAACTTCTACGGCAAGGAGGGCATTTTGTAATATTCTTTACCGATGTTATAATACTAAATCTTAGATTTTAATTTCCACATGGGTAAGATGTATTTCTAGTGACTGGTAAGTGTCTGACACAATTACGGGGCATAGATGTGTTAATCTAATTTTACAGAAGGGAAAATTGAATTTTACAAGTTTAGTAATGTGCTCAAGGTCAAGAGTCTGGAAGTTGTGAAGCCTGGCCTTGGGTCTGACTGAATCAGAAGCTCATTCTTCTTTCAGTATGTCACCTGATGGCAAACCCTAGAACTTTTGTTTGAAAATATTTATGGAATGTAAAGTTAAAAAAAAAAAAGCCACTGTTGACTAAGCATCAAGTAGCCTGCAAAACCATCTTGAGTAGTATCTGCAGCTGATAATTTCATGCCAAAATATTAGTCTTGGTTTTTATATGTCAATAATTCTCTCACTAATTAGTTACTAGCTCTTTGGATGTATCAGACATACTGTTCTTTACAAATATGGAACTTAATAAAATAGCATCTCTATCCTCATGTAACTCCCAATTCTACTTTTCTTTTCTGTATGTCTAATACATGTATGGAGAATCTTCTTAATTAATTAATCCAAAATTTTAAATCATTTTGAGGGTTCAGCATCAGTACAACTCATTTAATTTTTACTGACATTTGTATGGTGATAATTTTTTTAAAGATTTTATTTATTTATTTGAGATAGAGAGAGAGCATGGGGGCTGCAGAGGGAGAGGGAGAAGCAGGCTCCTCGCTGAACAGGGAGCCCCTTGTGGGGCTCGATCCCAGGACTCCGGGATCATGACCTGACCTGAAGCCAGATGCTTAACCGATTGAGCCCCCCAGGAGCCCTGTATGGTGACAAATTAAAAAAAAATAGAGTTTCTATCCCCCAAAATAAAAATAAATTATGTTATCACATAATAAGATGGGCTTAAAGTTTCTATTAAAAGTTTCTATTAAAGCACTAGCAAAGAGATATTTATATATCGCAAATATATAAAGAATATATTTATTCTCAAGATAAATATATATATGTATAATATATGTGTGTATACACATACACATACATATACATATATATAACATTATGCATATAATTGTTAGGTAGTCCAAATAGGCCAGATGAGATATTAGTCACAATTTACTCTAAGTGCTCTTTCTTTTATGTGAAATTGGTAGGTGGCTTCATAGTTAACAAGTGATTCATTGATTAATGCATACTTCTCAGTTGCTTTAGACTGATCCATTTTAAGTGTTAAAGTATGATGGTAATACAAGCACACTATATAATTTCTGTCCTCGATATGACTATTTTTTAAGAATATCTTTCACAGATAAACATCTTTCTATTCTTCTAGCAGATCTGCTCTTGAAAACAGAAGCATTTGCTGTCACTTTGCCTCCCATTAATATTGAGTTGAAATGCTAGAATGTCATGACTTACGTTGCATGATGGAAGAAAGGAAAAAAAAAACCCAGCTAATTTATCCCAAATCACTGCAAATGTAATTGCCAAAGATATATCTGAATAATGCTTGTGTAATATCCCGTCTAGAATTTGGCACATAGCATACACATGGTCCATATGGTACTTCTTTGTCCTAACACACCTCAAAGCAAGTATGAGTTTTACTTACTTTACACCCTGTTGCGCCACTTACTAGCTACGTGATCTTGGGTAGTTGAGCCAACATCTTTGAATGTACATTTCTCATGAACTTCAATGGATTATTATTATCAGCCTTAGTGACCTCAGAGGATTTTTTTGGGAATTACAAGGAGATTATATTTGTAAGAGTGCTTCATAAATTCTAACATCACATATAAATAGATGCTATTTGCCTGTAATTCGAAGAAGAGAACATGATGTGGTATAAAGATCACAAGTCTAGAAGGATTCTTATTAACCATGAAACCTTCAATCAGCTATTAATCAGCTATTGATCTTCAGTTCCTATGCTCTGGGTACTGCCTATGTCTCTTATCATATCCTGTGCCATTATATATATCTCACTGCGATTTGGCCACTCTGGCATTGGTCCAGTTCATCCAAGATACTGAGCAATCTTGCCTCAGGATCTTTGCACATATTCTTCACTGGCCTGGAAAACTTTTTCTACTATTCCCATTCTTAGGGTTTTAGCTTAAATGTCATTTTAACAGAGTAGCATTCATTGGCTATCTGATTTAAAGGAGATTTCCCCCCAGTCCTCCACCATGATACACTCTTCCTACCTTGCTCTAGGCTTTATCATTCCAAAGTTTTTAGTTGAGAAGCACCTACATCTTTGAAAAAAAAAATCTTAACTGTAAACACGATGACTGCCAATTATTTAGTTCTTTTTTTTTTTAATTTTTTTTTATTCTTATGTTAATCCCCATACATTACATCATTAGTTTTAGATGAAGTGTTCCATGATTCATTGTTTGTGCATAACACC
>NW_027760816.1:0-298 GCF_054177405.1 Leptonychotes weddellii
CAGTCTTAAAGGTCACTTATGACAAAAGTGAAACCAAGTTACAAGGTGGGGGACATCTTTGTATTAAGTTGGTAGGTTAGTTGGTTATCTACATTCTTTTTTTTTTTTTTTTTTAAAGATTTTATTTATTTATTTGAGAGAGAGAGAATGAGAGAGAGCACATGAGAGGGGGGAGGGTCAGAGGGAGAAGCAGACTCCCTGCTGAGCAGGGAGCCCGATGTGGGACTCGATCCAGGGACTCCAGGATCATGACCTGAGCCGAAGGCAGTCGCTTAACCAACTGAGCCACCCAGGCGCC
>NW_027760817.1:0-298 GCF_054177405.1 Leptonychotes weddellii
CCCTGCTTAGCCACTGGAGCGACGTCCCTCAGCAGAGCTGACTTCTGAAATTTCCGATTTTGTGCTCCACGGCTCTATCACTTGCCAGAAGTGGCCGATGGAGGCCCCCTCCCCCGCCGTCTATCCTCCCGAATATCGCCTTGGATTCACTTCTCTGCTCGTCCTACCTTCCAGAAAGTGGTCGCTTTTCTGTTCAGAGAGTTGTTGCTCTTCTTTTCTTCGATCTCCTGTTGAGTTCGTAGGTGTTCAGAATGGTTTGATCCCTATCCACCTGAATTCCTGGGACCAGACGAAATCC
>NW_027760818.1:0-298 GCF_054177405.1 Leptonychotes weddellii
GAGAGAATGTAGGGTTTTCTGGGCTCAGTGAGTGCGACCCGCCCCCCAGAGGTGCCTGGCGTCCGGTCCGCACACGGTCTGCACGGACTTGGGCAAAGCTGCGTCTCAGGACGTGTTTGATTTTGTTAGTCGTGGGAGTGTGTTCTTTCTCCCCGTTTCTTTGCCTGGTTTTGTGTTCTGGTTTGTACTGATTTCTCGCGAGTGCTGCGTTTGCGTTGATTCGTTCATCGTGCGGCCTCCTGTCTGCTGAGTCGGCACCTGCCCCTCCTCCCTCTGCCCCTTCGGGGTCGCTGCTGGA
>NW_027760819.1:0-298 GCF_054177405.1 Leptonychotes weddellii
AGAGATAAGGGACACACCACAGGGTGGGGACGTAGAGAGACTCCTGTTGGAGGTGATAAGAAGTGACTTTCCTGAGGTGGGCAGCGAAGCCCTGTCCCCTCCGACATCCAGTCCAGGCCCACGGGCCCAGCAGAAATTCCTCATTGCTCTTGAGTGACTCTTGTCTTCTCCCTAAGCCCATTTAGCCGATGAGAAAACTCAGTCTCCTTCAGGGCTGGGAACCTGGCTTCCACCTATTGACCTCTCCCCATAGAGTCTGGCAGTTGATGGGGGAGGGAATGAGGCAGATTGTCCTCCT
>NW_027760820.1:0-298 GCF_054177405.1 Leptonychotes weddellii
AGCCTGGCCAGCTATTTCTGAATGTACAAATGAAAAATTTCAGGATCTAAAATGAGTCCAGAAGGAAGGAGAGGGTGAGAGAAATGGACAGAGAAAGAGAGACAAACTGAGAAGAAACAGATTACAATAGAATTTATGGAAATATTTAAAGGTCAAAAACCATTTCTTTTTTTTTTTTTTTGCTGGACTTATTTTTATTTATTTTTTTATTCTTATGTTAATTCCCATACATTACATCATTAGTTCTAGATAAAGTGTTCCATGATTCATTGTTCGTGCACAACACCCAGTGCTCCAT
>NW_027760821.1:0-298 GCF_054177405.1 Leptonychotes weddellii
TAAACAGAACTTTTCTATGCACTTTTATATGACTCACTTTAGTGCAGTGTTTGCTTTATTGTGGTGGTCTGGAATTGAACACACAATATCTCAAGATGTGTCTCTGTGTGTATGTGTGTGTGTGCATGTGTATTTATACATTTAATAGTCTTTTTAGATACATAGTTGATCTATAAGCACAACTGAAAGCAACTGAGGAACAAGTGGTTGGTGAAGTTTAGGCCATCAGTGTTTATTTTTCATAATAGAGGAAGAAGCTGAGAGAGTGTTTTATTTTGTTTTGTTATACACCATAAGA
>NW_027760822.1:0-298 GCF_054177405.1 Leptonychotes weddellii
AAGAGGACAATCACCCAAGGGGTATCAAAAGGCAGCTTCTAAAGAGGTAGATTTCTCTTTTCTGACAAGTTGAAAGAAACTGGGTTGAAGGAAGCTTTATCAGAACATACCACATTGGATCTTCTCTCCAAGGCCACCATCAAAGTCAAGTTCATGGCTGGGACTTTGTGGTCTTAGTGAAATCTAGGGGCACCTGGGTAGCTCAGTCGATTAAGTGTCTACCTTCGGCTCAGGTCATGATCCCAGGGTCCTGGAATCCAGTCCCACATCGGCCTCCCTGCTCAACGGGGAGTCGGCT
>NW_027760823.1:0-298 GCF_054177405.1 Leptonychotes weddellii
ATTTCCTCTGTGACTGGGTCGGCCTGGATTCACGCCCCGCACCCTGAGCGCGAGGCCCACCCGGCCAGCCGTCCTACCACCTCAGACACTCTGCCCCACGTACAGGCTCTCCCGTTGCCCTGCTGGCGAGCACCACGTGGTGTGGACGAGAGCGCAGCCCGGCTTGTGCTGCACGCCGTTTCTTGTCTCTGGGTGTCTCGTCTCCCCAACAGATTGGCACGTTCTGCAAAGGGCTGTGTCTTGCCTTCTCAGTGATAATACTAAAAGTATCTGCTATTTCTTTGCTCATTCATTCCAC
>NW_027760824.1:0-298 GCF_054177405.1 Leptonychotes weddellii
ATGTTAGATGGCAAAGCAATTTAACTACATCAGTCTCCTGCCCATAAACCTGGGAAAGTGAAACTCTGCCCAATATTACTGGCTATATAATGAGACTATAGAGAAAAATTATTATCTTTTTTTTTTTAAAGATTTTATTTATTTATTTGACAGAGAGAGACACAGCGAGAGAGGGAACACAAGCAGGGGGAGTGGGAGAGGGAGAAGCAGGCTCCCTGCAGAGCAGGGAGCCCGATGCGGGACTCGATCCCAGGACGCTGGGATCATGACCTGAGCTGAAGGCAGTCGCTTAACCAAC
>NW_027760825.1:0-298 GCF_054177405.1 Leptonychotes weddellii
TAAACAGAACTTTTCTATGCACTTTTATATGACTCACTTTAGTGCAGTGTTTGCTTTATTGTGGTGGTCTGGAATTGAACACACAATATCTCAAGATGCGTCTCTGTGTGTATGTGTGTGTGTGCATGTGTATTTATACATTTAATAGTCTTTTTAGATACATAGTTGATCTATAAGCACAACTGAAAGCAACTGAGGAACAAGTGGTTGGTGAAGTTTAGGCCATCAGTGTTTATTTTTCATAATAGAGGAAGAAGCTGAGAGAGTGTTTTATTTTGTTTTGTTATACACCATAAGA
>NW_027760826.1:0-4098 GCF_054177405.1 Leptonychotes weddellii
GAGAGAGGATGGACTCTGAGAAACAAACTGAGGGTTCTAGAGGGGAGGGGGGTGGGAGGATGTGTTGGCCTGGTGGTGGGTATTGAGGAGGGCGCGTTCTGCATGGAGCACTGGGTGTTGTGCACGAACAATGAATCATGGAACACTTCATCTAGAACTAATGATGTAATGTATGGGGATTAACATAAGAATAAAAAAAAAAATAAAATGAACTTAAGTCTTGCCCCGTACATGGAGTCTTGGAGGTGGGAAGGTCCTAGAGACGTGGAGGACAATAGTCTTACTGTTTTGCTTATGAAGAAGCCAAGGCCCCGAGAATGAAAGTGATTTGCTCAATATCACACAGTTTAGGAACAGCAAAATCAAGATGGATCCACATTCCTATTCCCAGTTTTGAGTTTCCTATAAAACAGTGTTGTCTTCGTGGAAACATAGGTGATCCTTCGGTGTCGTATTTTATAATAAAATCAATAATGTTTTGCCCTCATCAGAATTCTTAGACAGAAATCCTAACTTTTAAAAATTAGCCTAAGGGCACCTGGGTGGCTCCGTCGGTTAAGCGTCTGTCTTTGGCTCAGGTCATGATCCCGGGGTCCTGGATTTGAGCCCGGTGTCGGGCTCCCTGCTTCTCTCTCTCCCTCTCCCTCTTCTGCTTCCGTGCTTATGCAAGCTCTCTGCCAAATACATAAATAAAATGTTTTAAAAAAATAAATAAAAATAAAAATTAGCCTCAACTCTACTTAACAGAGAAACACTTATTTTTTTCTCTTTTAGAGAAAGGGGAGTCTACTTCTTTCTTCAAAATAACTGTTTTTGGCGGGGGTCGTTTGTTTTAGTAAAATTCCTGTCATTTTCTATGTGTAAAACTTGGGGATGTTCTTTGAAAACTGCTTTGTTCCCATCATAATTCAGCGGTCCAGCGTCATCAGAACACCCTTCCCTCTCCCACATCAGCCCTCCACCCCCCCGCCCCGAATCCAGGTCTCTAACTCCTCAAGCTTGGATCCTGTTGGAAGAGCTCCCACCGCACCTAACCACCTGAGTTCTTTTCTTCATCCACTCCAGCTGGTGCTCTGGTGTGGGGTTTCCTTTATCCTTAATCTTAAAATCATCTTCTCGGTCAACTTCATACAGCTCCCCTGATGACAGATTCCTTCCTCTGTATTCAGGTCAGAGTTTGGCTCTGCTGGGGTCTTCACAGCCACCCTCTGGACAGCTTTCTCAGATTCTCAAGTTTTCCGTCTATTGAACCACCTTCACTGTATTCTCATCCTATCCTTTTCGTCTGCTGACTTTCTCTCGTCCATTGCGATGGAAATGACCTTGCACCAGGCACCAGGGTGCCCATTGTCACCTTCCGTATACTGACTGCGGGAACTAGTGCATGCTGCTTAGCCTCTCTGAATCTCAGCCTGTTGGTCAGAAAAATTGGGGAGCGCAATGCCTATCTTCTCTCTCATGGGCCGTGTAAAGATTAAAGGAGGAAGCAATTGCTGAAATGGTTTGCAAACATAATGCAGTCTTCAGATATCTCTGTACCCCTGCCCACACTCTAGAGATAACATCCACTATGATGCCGTGAACACCACCGTGAGAATCAGTGGCCCAGGTGTGGCTCCTGTTCTGATAACTTGGGCGAAGGGGAAAGGGTCATTGAGAGGACCACTGATTCCTACGTATGGGAGGTCAGCTTCTTTTCCTTTATGATCTAAATTTCTTTGAGTTGGAGATGTAGTTGGTTTAGCAAATGCACTGTTTTGAAATGTGTGTTTTTCTTGGGAGAATTACAGGGAATTGGACCATTTTTTTTTTATAAGTCTTGGAAACTTTTTATTGAAGTATATAACCAAATTCAGAAAAGGACACAAATCCCACATTACAGATTGGGATATTCCCACCTCTCCAGAAACACCTTGTGCCCTCTTCTGGTCACTCATTCCCCCAAGGGTAACCACTGTCCCCGACATCTAACACCGTAGGTGGGTTTTGCCCGTTTTCGAACTTCGGATGAGAGAAATCATATAGTACGTACGTTTTTGTGAGTGGCTGTGTTTTTCAACATTGTGTTTATGGGATTCGTTCACAAGTGTTGAGCCACTCATGCCAATTCTGTATAGTATTTTATGTGTATCTTATTTATATATACATATACGTATGTGTATGTATTGTTTATATCATCAAAAAATATATACACACATATATACATATGCATACATATATGTATATAAATCTATTTTTTTAAAGATTTATTTATTTATTTGAGATAGAGGGAATGAGAGAGAGAGAATGAGAGGGGAGAGGGTCAGAGGGAGAAGCAGGGACCCCCAACTCAGGACTTGGACTGGGGACTCCAGGATCATGACCTGAGCCAAAGGCAGTCACCCAACCAACTGAGCCACCCAAGTGCCCATATCTTTCTATTTTTGATGGGTGTTTAGGGAGCTTGCCTTTGGGGCTGTTATGATTAACTATGAATGTTCATGACCATGTCTTTTGATGAACATATGTATGATTTCTATTGCGTATAGTCCTGGGAGCAAAATTGCTGGGCCACATGTATACATATGTGCAGCTTTGGTAGATAGTTCCAAATAGTTTTTGAAAGCCATTATGCCAATTTATACCCAGACCAACAAAGAATCAGTTGTTTCACATCCTCGCCCACACTCGGAATTCTATGTGGTTTTTATTCTAGCCATTCAGTTGGGTGTTTGCTATTGTGTTTTAATTTGCATTTCCTTGATGACTAATAAAGTGCCGCACCTTTTCATACATTTATTGACTATTTGGATACTGTTTTTCGTAAGCACTGCCTATTCAAGACATTTGCCCATTTTTCTTTCATGATGGCTAGCTTTTTTAACTCATCGATTTGCAGGAGCTCTTTATGTATGATGGATATAAATCTTTTGTCAGGTATATGTGTTTTAAATATTTTCTATCATTCTGATGTTTGCCTTTTTACTCTCTTATTGGTATCATTTGATGAACAGAAGTTCTTATGTTTAATATAGTCCAGTTCATCATTCTTTTCTTTGTGGCTCTTCCTTTAAGAAACTTAAGAAATACTTGCCCCCCTCAATCATTAAGATGCCCTCCTAGGTTTCCTTCCAAAAGTTTTACTATTTTATCATTCATATTTATATGTACCATCTGGAGTTGATTTTTCTACATGGCGAGATACCAAGATTTATTTTTCCATGTGAATAACCAATTGACCAAACACCATTTACTAAAAACACAATGAGGGAGGGGAATTTTTTAAGGAAGAAGTACCTCTGGAGAGGGTCAGTAGCAGTTCCTGTGGGAGGGTGGGGGAGCAGGAAGACAATATGAGGGCAGAGGGAGTTCAGAGCACATGACCCAAAGGAATACGAAAGGTGAAACACATGAGGTGGGTTCTTTTTTGTCCTTTTTTTGAATGTGCGATGAATTTGTGTTGTTGAGTGTCATCGAGGGCTGCCTCTTGGTAGTGTCCCTGACCATGCAGGTGATGGTAATGCAGACTGTGGTGGTTTTGCCTCTAGGACTATCAGTGAGGTGCTCTCATGGAGGCAGATCTGTCCCATCCGCAGTGTGGCAGTGGGAAGGCCTTCTGGGTCACCTTAGTACTCCTACCATGAACTACTCAGGTGACTTAGGGCTTAAGTAAAAATGAACTATTTAGCAGGTGTCTCATGGTTCATACTTGGCCATATCCTATACCATAGACCACTAGAGAGCTATTCGAATAAGTGTAGGCCCATAGTGATTCATCCCAGTGTGACATGGGATCCAAAATGAAATCCCCAGGACATCTAGGAGGCACACTGTCCCGGGTCACATGGAAGTGTTACCAAACAGATCCCTTCTGGGAATAACTGTGCCACGTGGCATGGGAAGAAATTGATTCCCCTTAAAAACTGAGCTCCCCTTTCTCCCACCGTAACAGGCAAATAACTTGGCTTTGCCAGTTCGTGGCCTTCAAACCAGGCACTGTTCTGCCTGAATGTCATACGTATAGGGTCTCTAATGGACAGGTGCGTGGATGTCCCAGGAACATGTCAGAGGAGCTCTGTCCTCCTCTGGACCCTTGTGATCTGGACTAGGTGGGTTTCT
>NW_027760827.1:0-298 GCF_054177405.1 Leptonychotes weddellii
AGCCTGGCCAGCTATTTCTGAATGTACAAATGAAAAATTTCAGGATCTAAAATGAGTCCAGAAGGAAGGAGAGGGTGAGAGAAATGGACAGAGAAAGAAAGACAAACTGAGAAGAAACAGATTACAATAGAATTTATGGAAATATTTAAAGGTCAAAAACCATTTCTTTTTTTTTTTTTTTGCTGGACTTATTTTTATTTATTTTTTTATTCTTATGTTAATTCCCATACATTACATCATTAGTTCTAGATAAAGTGTTCCATGATTCATTGTTCGTGCACAACACCCAGTGCTCCAT
>NW_027760828.1:0-298 GCF_054177405.1 Leptonychotes weddellii
ATCTACTTTGTGTTCTGACCTCAACTCTGTGAAAGCAAGTTTTGCCAACATTTGTATAGCTGAATACAGTGAGCACTTTTCTGTCCTCATTTTAACTGCAATAAATAGCTTTGACACTGTTAACCATTGCATAACTTCTTAAAATCATTTCCTTTCTTAGCTTCTACTAGTTTTCTTTCTACTCTTCTGCTATTCTTAGGTTCCCTTGCGGCTTTATTCCCCCCCCCCCCCCCCGTTAAACTCTGAAATCAAAGGTTGCAAGCTGTGGGCCTGAATAATGGCCAAATGTGGTTTTCAG
>NW_027760829.1:0-298 GCF_054177405.1 Leptonychotes weddellii
AAGAGGACAATCACCCAAGGGGTATCAAAAGGCAGCTTCTAAAGAGGTAGATTTCTCTTTTCTGACAAGTTGAAAGAAACTGGGTTGAAGGAAGCTTTGTCAGAACATACCACATTGGATCTTCTCTCCAAGGCCACCATCAAAGTCAAGTTCATGGCTGGGACTTTGTGGTCTTAGTGAAATCTAGGGGCACCTGGGTAGCTCAGTCGATTAAGTGTCTACCTTCGGCTCAGGTCATGATCCCAGGGTCCTGGAATCCAGTCCCACATCGGCCTCCCTGCTCAACGGGGAGTCGGCT
>NW_027760830.1:0-298 GCF_054177405.1 Leptonychotes weddellii
TATTTCCCACGTGGATAGTCAGTTGTCCCAGCACTGTTTATTGAACAGTCTATTCTACCACTGGCCTCCAAGAACATCTTTCTCATATTTTAATTTCCCATTCATGAATGGATCTGCTTCTGGGGGCTGTATTCCATTTGGTGCTTTGACTGTCACATTGCTTATCTGCCATAACTTTACAATACATTACGATATCTGGCATGGCAGTCTCCCCAACACACTTCACAAGACCTTATTTCGTTTTCTCAAAATTGTCTTGGCCATTTTTATCCTTTTGCTCTTCCATTTATGTTATAGA
>NW_027760831.1:0-298 GCF_054177405.1 Leptonychotes weddellii
GAAAATAGAACCAAGAAATAATCACATATTTGAGTTGGATGGAAATGTATAGGCAACCAACTTCAGCCCTCTCCCCAAATCAGAAATCTCTCTGGCCATTCCATTCTTTCTCCTTTTTGACGTCTTCTAAGTGTCTGCTTGGTTCCAGGCATTATGATAGGCAGTGTGGTTAAGGGGAGTGAACAACTGAGTTCTTGTCCTAGAGGAGTTCACCATGTAGATGCAGAAAGAGACAGGTAAACAGGTAACTACTGTAAGATCTTGGGCAGTCAAGTTCAAGATGCTAAGTTCAGGCTGC
>NW_027760832.1:0-298 GCF_054177405.1 Leptonychotes weddellii
AGAGATAAGGGACACACCACAGGGTGGGGACGTAGAGAGACTCCTGTTGGAGGTGATAAGAAGTGACTTTCCTGAGGTGGGCAGCGAAGCCCTGTCCCCTCCGACATCCAGTCCAGGCCCACGGGCCCAGCAGAAATTCCTCATTGCTCTTGAGTGACTCTTGTCTTCTCCCTAAGCCCATTTAGCCGATGAGAAAACTAAGTCTCCTTCAGGGCTGGGAACCTGGCTTCCACCTATTGACCTCTCCCCATAGAGTCTGGCAGTTGATGGGGGAGGGAATGAGGCAGATTGTCCTCCT
>NW_027760833.1:0-298 GCF_054177405.1 Leptonychotes weddellii
GATCTAATCAGTGACTTATGGTCTGCAAGCTCCTTGGGAGCTTCTCAGATGTAATGTGAACTTGACCACTGGTCTGAGAACAGGGAGAGACCAAAGAAAGGACAGGCCACTGCAGATCAGTAGGTGGCAGTTTGGAGAAGCAAGGGAACTCACATCCGTGGCTTGTCTTGGGCAGCAGCAAGAGGAGTAGATCTCCACATCCACCTGCCACCTCTTAGAGGTTTATATGGAGGCCATAACTGGGCTCAGTCGCGTAGACCATCCAGATGGTCTCAACACCACATCACTGTCTCAAGAC
>NW_027760834.1:0-298 GCF_054177405.1 Leptonychotes weddellii
GAATATATTGTTAACTGCTCATGATGACTAGAATATTATCATTATCATCATTATGATACTATTACCCTACAGTGATAGAGCTTTGCATTTTGTTGTTTTTTTTTTTTTTTTAAAGATTTTATTTATTTATTTGAGAGAGAGAATGAGAGAGAGAGCACATGAGAGGGGGGAGGGTCAGAGGGAGAAGCAGACTCCCTGCAGAGCAGGGAGCCCGATGCGGGACTCGATCCTGGGACTCCAGGATCATGACCTGAGCCGAAGGCAGTCGCCCAACCAACTGAGCCACCCAGGCACCCAA
>NW_027760835.1:0-298 GCF_054177405.1 Leptonychotes weddellii
CCCTGCTCAGCAAAGAGCCTGCTTCTCCCTCTCCCATTCCCCCTGCTTGTGTTCCCTCTCTTGCTGTGTCTCTGTCAGATAAATAAATAAATAATCTTAAAAAAATCAACCAAACAAAAAAGCAACAAAATTAAGGTGTAAACTTGGGATCAGGATTAGCCAGTACCTGTAACTTTCAAAAGTGACTTTTGCAGAAAAAACAATGAAAGTCTAAGGTATACCAACCCCCCTCTCCCTCCTTACATACACAAGGAATTTCTTACAAGATAGAACATAGCATTTATAAGCAATGGGAGAA
>NW_027760836.1:0-298 GCF_054177405.1 Leptonychotes weddellii
AGCTTCAATTTTGTGGAATAAAGCAGAGTTTTATCCTATATACCAGAATAGTTTTACTCCAATATGTGCAGTTTTCAGGAATGATATAATTTTGCAGGTGTTGGGACTCTTACAAGAGATTATAAAAACATTAATTGTTTCTTATTATCTGCAAACAGTACTGAAGTAGATAGGAATGAAGTCTTTTTTTTTTTTTTTTACATTTCATGAAGTATTTTATTTTATTTTATTTTATTTTTTTTGTGCTTTTTTTTATTCTTATGTTAATCCCCATACATTACATCATTAGTTTTAGATG
>NW_027760837.1:0-4098 GCF_054177405.1 Leptonychotes weddellii
CCAGAGTAATTTATAAAAGAAATAAACATTTACAACAACAAAGCTCAGAGCATTTAAAGCATACTTCTTGCTATTAGCTGTTTGCAAAGACCATAAACTCCACGAGAACTCTGAAATGCAGACTGTGACTTATAACCCTGATAGTATTCCACACTGATTACATATTGGAGGTACTTAAGAATATTCATTGATTGAATACATCCATCCTAAGTACCATAATTGGTAAATCAAAGACTCAAATGGACAGTGAGAGAAAACAGACTGAAGTCCACAGATCACTTTTTCTATCAGCGATAACTCATGCTTCGATTCCGTTGGCCTCCTTGTCCCTTTCTCATACACTGAGGCAGTTTGCTGCCACATTATAAATAAAATCCACTTATAATTTTTCAGAAAATGATGCTTTTTTATTTTCTGTAAAAAGCCAGGAAATCAATTTTATTTTGTGCTTCAGAGCATCAAGAGCTCCTCTTGGGACACTGCCTGCTTGAAGTAGCTGCCCTCTCGATGCCTCTCTGGCCATTCCTGTAAAAAGGAGTAGCTTTTTCTGTGGATTCTATGAACAATCATTTTCTGATTGACCATTCTGTGCCAGGCTCCAGGGTGGGTACCAGAAATATAATGGTGAAAAAGACACAGCTTCTCCTTCACAAAAGGCAGCTTTTTGTAGGACAAAAAAGGGAAGTTGTGGGACAAACAGATAATCACAGGTGATGCACAAATAATGATATAAGTATCATCCTGACCAATGCCCTGGGGGGTGGGGGTCCTCTCTCTTCTGTGCCTGCGATGAAATGCAACTGAGAGACCTAAGAGTCAGAAAAATGAAGAATTTTAAAAACTCATGTTTAATAATAAAAAAAGTCCTAAAACTGTAGGCCTACACCCATGTTTACAGTGGAGGAGGGAGCAGAACAGACATGTGGCTTCTGCAGAGAAGTAAACCCTGAAAAGACAGAGGGCAAAAGAATGATTGACCCACACACGTTCTGTTTCTTCTCTCTTCTTCACCAATCACGTCAGTACACGCTTCTCTCCTAGGACAGCGTGAGTGAGGCAATAGAGAGATGAGAACACCATTCCAGTGAGTGGAGAGTGAGGAGAGGACACGGAAGGGAAGATTAAGCAGAGCAAGCCACAGTGACATTGTGCCGAGAATGATGAATGGTAGTTAGAGAGGGGGATGGGGAGTAAGACCTCATCATACAATGCTTTTCGGTCATGTTAAGAATGTTTTCCCCTCATCTCCTAAATGTAACTATAACTTATGATTTGGGAACAGGGTGTACCTCTATCTGATTTGCATTTTAAAAGTAGTTCTTTGATAAAAGAATAGAAAAATTTGACTTTTTTCCGTGGCCCAGTGAGAAATCATGGTGGTTTGTATCAGAGTGATGACTGTCAAGAGCAAGAACATTTGTCATATTTAAAAATTGGTTGTGGGGGAAATAGGAAGACTAGTTTATTGAATGTGGGAAGGGCGGTGAGGTCAAGGAAAGTACTGAGGATGACACCCAGGATTCTAGTCTACACAACAAGGTGCTTGGGAGTTCCACTTACCAAAAGAGGGACCCTGGATGGGGAGTGGGCAGAAAGGTATGAACTTTGTTTCAAACTGTTTCATTGTAAGTGCCTTATAATATCCAAGGAAGATGGGAGGCAGGCAATGGGGTTATATGTATGCATCAGGATCTTGGAGGAGTGACTGTTGCTTCTTGTTATGACTAATTTTGGGTTTGCCTTGCCATCCCCTATATGGCTTCCCTGTTTTTTCATCACCTGTGTAACCAATCAATATATTGCATTTTCTTTGACCTGAGTATCTACAGTGGTATCTGTTTTCATGACTGGACCCTGACTGAGGGTCTAGTTTGAGCACAGTGGTGTCCCCACAAAAAAATGGAGAAAGCTGGAAAAAAAGACACTGAGAAAGTTCAAGAAGAGAATGAAAACCTGAAGTGTTTGGTGTCATAGGAAGCAAGAGAAAGTGCTATTTCACTATGGCAGTATGCAAATATATTAAATGCTGATGAGGTATGAAAGTCTCCTGAACTTGATAACTTGGACACCACGTTAGCATTGACAGATCTGGTATAATGGTGAGTGTGGAAGTCAGACTTAGAGTGGGTAGAAGAAGGGCATGAAGAGAAGGCAAGAGGATGAACATATTCCTTCAACTATTGAGTAGTTTAATTATAAAAGGAGAGAAGGAGAGAGACTGAGATTGAGGGAGAGATGATGGAGAGAGAGAGAGAGGGAGAATGAGCAGGCTATGGTGTCTGTGAGGGTTTGTTTGGCTATTTGTGTTCAGTTTATTTCATTTAGTTTCGTTTATTAGTTTGATGGCTGATTCGTTTTGTTTGCTGCTGTGAAAAATTACCACAAACTAAATTAATTAATTACCAAACACTTAAACTAACAAACTACCACAAGTGTAAACAACACAAATTTATTTACATCTGACAAGGGTATCACCAGGCTAAGATCAAGGTGTCTAAAGGGCTCTGCTTCTTTCTGGAGGCTCTAGGCAGAATTTGTTTCTTGCCTTTTCCAGCTTCAAGAGGCCACCCATATTCTCTGGCTCCCAGTTCCCTTTCTCCATCTTCAAAGCCAGCAAATCCAAATGGAGTCCTTCTCACAATGTATCACCCTGGCCTCTTCTTCTGCCTTCCTTGTCCACTTCCAAGAACACTTGCAACACAGCAGGCCTACCAGGACAAACTTTCTATTTCAAGGTGAGCTAATTACTAACTTGAATTCCAGTTGCCATGTAAACTAATACATTCACAGGTTTCAGAGATTAGAGTGTGAATATTTTGGGGGGACATTATTCTGCCTCTTACAAAAAAAAAAAATATGGGCCAGATATAAATGCTGCTGAGTTCTTAAAAGGAAGAGATTAGAAATACAAGAAAGAAGGTAATAACAGGGCGAGGTCCCCTTCATCTAAAAAGTAATCCAGTACCTACTAGGATACAATTTCTGAGCATAAGGCGTGAGGGGCAGGAATGCTCTCATTTGAAGCTTTCTCTTTTCTTCATGAAATGTGGAGTTAAGCCATTGCTTGAAGGAGAGAAGGTAGAGGGGAAGACTCCGGCCATCTGAGGGGAGTGGAGAAGGTATGGGGCCACCATGAGAAGTGAGAGAGACGGATACAGAAGCAGAAGTGTTCTGAATGTCAAATAGCAGATTCCAAACATCACAACCAGAATGATAATTTTCCATGATCCCTTTTAAGTTCAACATTTACTTTTTACATAAATCAACCTAAGTTATATTAAAGTTCATCTTAACTTTGTGAGTGGCTGATACGACAGTTACCTTTCTAGAGAAAGTTCAGTGGCATTGGAGGGACATAAATGATGCCACGTAATTATAAAAACTGAAATGAACAAAAGAAAGAAACAAACAAATGTGCAGGAGAAGGAAGCCTGGAAAAAGGAAGACTGGAGTTTCATTTTTAATTTTTACTCTAAGCAACTCAGGTTCCAGAGATCTGAGCATCCTGAAATAGTACAGAAATGCTTTCTTTGGGAATCCAAGAGAAGGTGTCAGAATGGAAGCTTCCCTGGGGTCTCTCCTTATTTGTTCCCCAGCACTCTCCCTCTTCCCCCCGCTGAACTTTCCTGTTCTACCCTTCACTTTCAGAAGCGGTGAGGCCCCCACTGGCTGTGCTGGCTTGAAAGCTGTTACTGCAGTTCTTAATCATGGGCATGAAATTTACCTAAAAACCCAAATCCGTAAAACAGGCTTGGCCTGCAATCCTCATAAATAGCACTGAACAATATAAGCTGCACGCTACTGAATCTTTCATCTAAGGGAGAATAAATTGTTTCAGTACCAGGACCCCGGAAAGAGATGGGAGAAAAGAAGGTATTTGAACAGAAAGCTGACAAAAGTTCCTTTGATACAGTTCCCGCTGACACCCTGGGCAAGATGTTCCTTGTGTAAGATAGATCACAAAATGCATTAAGAGATATTATGCTGTACCCTCCAATTAGTATCACTGGACTCCCTTTGCTAGCTCACTGTCCAAAAAATTAATTTCATTGTTTCCAGAACTTTGAACAAACTCATATAATCCTTTAAGCAGATGTA
>NW_027760838.1:0-298 GCF_054177405.1 Leptonychotes weddellii
AAAAAAAAATTGTGACCCAATATAGAAAATAGAAAAAAAAAAAAGTAAGCATATTTACAAGTTTGCTAGCACAGATTTTTAAAATAATCAGACCATTCCTCTATATTGGCAAGAGCAAAACAAAAATATACATCTAGGAAGTAAGCTCACAAAGAAAGTGTACTACTCTATAAAGGAAATTCTTAAATCTTGGAGCATAAAGAAAAAATATATTTGTTAACCACAAATTAATCTATAAATTTATAATTTAATGAAATCACATTGAAAATTCAGTTGGATTTTCTCAGTTGCTTAACAA
>NW_027760839.1:0-298 GCF_054177405.1 Leptonychotes weddellii
CCTTTCTTCTAACTCTCTGTGCATTGTTTTACTTTTGCTAGATTTCAATTCCATCTTTTCCTTCTTTCTTCCCTCTCATTCCCTTCCTTCCTTCCTTCTTTCCTTCCTTCCTCCATTTATCCATTTACAAATATTTATGAAGCATCTCTATTCAAACTATGTTAAAAATAGGAGTTTTGTGATAACTCTGGTATTATAGCTATTAACCTCACTTCTGAACTTGTAGTCTACAATGCAACCTAATAGGCAATTATACCACAATTCACTAAGTATAAAAATGGTAGACATAGACTGTTAA
>NW_027760840.1:0-298 GCF_054177405.1 Leptonychotes weddellii
CATTTACTAAATTACACAAGAGTCATGATATAGTTAAAATTGTCAGAGGTGATGTTACCTAGCACGTAAAAAGAAGATGTCTTTATGAGAGTAAGACCATTACAGTCTTACTCGTACGTGGAACGTAAGAAACAACGCAGAGGATCCTAGGGGAAGGGAGGGAAAACCGAAGGGGAAATCATCAGCAAGGGAGATGAACCTTGAGAGACTCTTAACTCCAGGAAACAAACTGAGGGTTGCTGGAGGGGAGGTGGGTGGGGGATGGGGTAGCGGGGTGATGGGCATTAAGGAGGGCACG
>NW_027760841.1:0-298 GCF_054177405.1 Leptonychotes weddellii
TCCATCTGACAAAAGATCTCCTTAAATACTGATACAAAAGTCACCTTCTTAGTTGTGTTGGAGTGCCAGGCCAGAGTATGAAATTAAAATCATGTATTGAGGGCGCCTGGGTGGCTCAGTTGGTTAAGCGACTGCCTTCGGCTCAGGTCATGATCCTGGAGTCCCGGGATCGAGTCCCGCATCGGGCTCCCTGCTCAGCAGGGAGTCTGCTTCTCCCTCTGACCCTCCCCCCTCTCGTGTGCTCTCTCTGTCTCATTCTCTCTCTCAAATAAATAAATAAAATCTTTAAAAAAAAAAA
>NW_027760842.1:0-298 GCF_054177405.1 Leptonychotes weddellii
GGCAAGTGCCCTCCCCACTCCTGAGCTCTCTTTGCCCTGGGCCCATCACACCTTTCCTAACCTGTGGCTGCCATGACTAGGTGCTTGCTTTCTCTGCATTATTTTTGTATAATGCTATACAAGCAAATGAAACTATACCCTTGTCCTTCCATTTTTATGCAAACGGGGAATCCTAAACTCACCTTTCTGCAGCTTGTGTGTTCACCCTCCAACACTCTCTTTTCTTGGCTGTCCTGGCAGATGATAATATTTAAGACATAATCCAAGGCACAGGGGAGCACAGGATTCTTACTTAAGA
>NW_027760843.1:0-298 GCF_054177405.1 Leptonychotes weddellii
ACGGGCGCCTGAGTGGCTCAGTTGGTTAAGCGACTGCCTTCGGCTCAGGTCATGATCCTGGAGTCCCAGGATCGAGTCCCGCATCGGGCTCCCTGCTCAGCAGGGAGTCTGCTTCTCCCTCTGACCCTCCCCCCTCTCCTGCTCTCTGTCTCTCATTCTCTCTGTCTCAAATAAATAAATAAAATCTTTAAAAAAAAAAGATTGTGAAACCACAACGATGACAATGACGACGAAATAAAAGGGAGGAGGAGGAGCACGGAAACGTCTGCCAACTGCAGGGACGGTCTAGCTCTCTCAG
>NW_027760844.1:0-298 GCF_054177405.1 Leptonychotes weddellii
GCACGTTCTGCATGGAGCACTGGGTGTTATGCACAAACAATGAATCATGGAACACTACATCAAAAACTAATGATGTTATTATGTATGGTGATTACCATAACAATAAAATTTTTTTAAAAAGTAGCTATTTTTGATCTTCAACTTTTGAGTTTTATGCCATTTTTTTCCTAAGGCTTCACCACCTTTATGAGCCTGTCTTCTTAGAAGTCATGCTTTTCCTGGTTTTATAATAAACATGTAAATTCTGTTCCCTAGATCCTATCTCTTAGCTCATAAATGAAGAAAACAAAACAACAGA
>NW_027760845.1:0-298 GCF_054177405.1 Leptonychotes weddellii
CATTTCCTGACTTGTTAATTTTAGCCATTCTGACTGGTGTGAGGTGGCATCTCATTGAGATTTTGATTTTGATTTCCCTGATGCCAAGTGATTTTGAGTACTTTTTCATATGTCTGTTGGTCATTTGGGCAGGAATCTTTATTGCTTCTTTTCACGGGTTTATCCCAAGGGCTTAGAATGGCATGTGGCACGTAAATATGTACAGGATGTGAAAGAGAGCACTTCCGGTTGAGACATTCTGAATTTGTAGTCCTTGTGCTGGATGAACCAGGGAACAGATCTCTGCTTCACGGAGCCA
>NW_027760846.1:0-298 GCF_054177405.1 Leptonychotes weddellii
GAGGGCAGGGACAGAGAGGCAGGTTCCATTTTCAGGGCTTCATACACCTTGAAGAATACCAGGTTCTCCTTCGGGCTCCCAGAATGTTCTCTTCACACATCTTCCTGAGCCTTCATCACACTCTGGCTCCTCAGGTGTGTTCCTTTTCCTCCTTTAGTACATGCAGACCTGGGATGGGGCCACAACTGCATCATCCTGATGCCCAAGGGCCTGGCCTGAGAACACAATGAATGCTTGTCTAGTGATAAATTCATCTGCCTTCTCTGGTCTGGTTGGCAGGACTAGGTCTATTCACTCA
>NW_027760847.1:0-298 GCF_054177405.1 Leptonychotes weddellii
AGTGGGGGTCAGGGCTTCAATTATGAATTTTGAGGAGACACAAACATGCAGTCTGTAACACTGCCTTTGACTGGATCTACTGAGATGCGTATGGGTATGGGATGCTGGGGAATGTCCTGAGATATAGAAAAGGTGGGGAAGGGGCGCCTGGGTGGCTCAGACGGTTAAGTGTCTGCCTTCGGCTCAGGTCATGATCCTGGAGTCCCGGGATCGAGTCCCGCATCGGGCTCCCTGCTAGGCGGGGAGCCTGCTTCTCTCCCTCTGCCTCTGCCTCTCTCTCTCTCTCTGACTTTCATGA
>NW_027760848.1:0-14000 GCF_054177405.1 Leptonychotes weddellii
TTTGGCTATTGTGGACATTGCTGCTATAAACATCGGGGTGCATGTGCCCCTTCGGATCCATACATTTGTATCTTTGGGGTAAATACCCAGTAGTGCAATTGCTGGGTCATATGGTAGCTCTATTTTCAACTTTTTGAGGAACCTCCATACTCTTTTCTAGAGTGGCTGCACCAGCTTGCATTCGATATCATCTCACACCAGTCAGAATGGCTAAAATTAACAAGTCAGGAAACGACAGATCTTGATGGGGATGTGGAGAAAGGGGAACCCTCCTACACTGTTAGTAGTATATATTTTCTATTTTATATGTATATTTATAGAAGCCCATAATTCAGAAATTCACATTAGGAAACATGTCAGTACTCCATATGTTAGACAATTTGTAAGATCTGTCAGAGACATTTTTTAAGGAGAATATTATATTCATGAAAGGAGTTATATCCAAAGTATTTACCCAGTATTAAAAGTCTATGATGCCATAATTAACCTCCCATGCAAGCACTCCAGACTTGTCATGCCAGCTTCATAACTTCCATATAAAGTAGATATTATTGTTAGCAATACAGGTAGAGAATCCAAGGCTTAAAGAGATTAAATAACTTGACCAAGTTCACAAATTTAGGAAGCTCCAGAGTGGTTTCCAAAATATATCCATCTGATTCCAGAGTCATCATCCTTAGCGACCATATCACACTGCCACACAAGCAGAAGCTTGCTGAAATTGTTTGGTTCACTCACATGTGTGCAATTAATATAACATCAAAGCATATTTCTTGGTCATCTGTGTCCAGTATGACTCAAATCCTGTTCATGTCTACTAACTTGGTAACCCATTCAAAAAAAGTGGCTAAATAAATTTAAACTTTTCTTAAATATCAAATTAATGTCAATGAAAACTTAATTTTGAAAGGAAATGAAAACTAAGTAATACATCTGTACAGTTGGATTTAATTAACCCATTTTAATTTGAGAAATACCCATTTTAAATTGAGAAATCAAATGGAAGAGAATTTCTCAATATAATTAACATTTAAAAATATGCTTTTCTAAATATCTGAATAGTTGCAAGATTTTAAAATGTCGATATTGTTTATAGTACAATCCACTTTTAAATTGCAGCTATTGGGGCACCTGGGTGGCTCAGTCGGTTAAGTGTCTGCCTTTGGCTCAGGTCATAATCCTGGGGTCCTGTGATTGAGTCCCAAATTGGGCTCCTTGCTCAGCGGGGAGTCTGCTTCTCCCTCTACCCCTTCCCCACCTTTCTCTCTCAAATAAACTAAAAAAAAAGTTAAAAAATAAATAAATAAAATAAAATGCAGCTATTTACATTGTACTATTGTATTAGAGATATTTTAAGGAGGATCAAAGAAAACGAACAGAGATTAAGAGTTTATACAAAAATAAATATAGGGGTGCCTGGGTGGCTCAGTCAATTAAGCATCTGCCTTCGGCTCAGGTCATGGTCCCAGGGTCCTGGGATCGAGTCCCACATGGGGCTCCCTGCTCAGCGGAAAGCCTGCTTCTCCCTCTCCCATTTCCCCTGCTTGTGTTCTCTCTCTCACTGTCTCTCTCTCTGTTAAATAAATAAATAAAATCTTTAAAAAAAATAAAAAATAAATAAATAAGTATAAAGGTTATCAGGTGGATAATTTAGAAATATATATGCATATATATGTATTTCAGAAGCTATAACGTCTGTCATTGTTTATTTTCATTATTCATTAAAAGCCTCATACTATAAGCATAAACCATTATTTGTAATAATTTATTGTACTATTTCATATCTAAATATAAATAATACTGTATTGCAATTAACTTCCCACTTATAGACAACATAATAAATTAAATATAATTAAAATGAAACTAATACATGTATATATGAAGTATGTTATATTTAGATTCTTACAAAAGTAATTACATTTTTCAGAAAATGATGCTTTGCTTATAGCTATATAAGATAATAATCTGAAGATAATTTAACATTTATAATATTATTGTTAAAGATACAATATAATAAATTTATACTGCTTCCCTGAAGTTGAGCTGTTCTGTTTGTTTTTCTTTATATTTATTTTTAGACCTTTTTTTTTCATCAGAAAGAGATTTGTGGTGAAGCATTATTTATTTCCTCTTGTCTGGCAGTTCAATTTACAGGTAGAACACTTAGATTGGCACATTTCTCTTTCCTTCCCTTGTTCTCATTAGCAGGGAGTCTTAATCTCCTCTTTCCTGTGCCTTTCTGAATAATCACACTATATCACTATCCCAGTGGGATCTAAACAAAGATTGAGTAGAAAATTAGGATCACAACCAAGTAGGTTTAAGAATAAGGTCATAATAATGAAAACTCAATAGAACATACAAGGAGACATTTTAAAATCAGTTTGATGCTTGTTTGTGTGTTGTTCATGTTACAATTTCCATGATTCCACTACTTTTCAGTTAAAATCTAAGACAATATAGTCCATTTTCCCTCACTATAAAACATCATAATGGGCTCTATATGCCCTCCAAAATTGATTTCAGTCCTCCTGAACCTGGTCAGTACCATTCTTCATGATCATAAGGAGTCCTACTGTGCTTATAAATGAATCTATTTATGTACAAAGAACTGTGGTCACCTAAGTTATGTAATTGCTTTTCATTCTTCTTGCCCTTATTCAGGTAGACATGGGTAAAATAATGTAGGGAAGATGAATTTTCATCATCATAGTTAGGCTGACATTAAAATGCCTTGGAGATTCCACTGCAGCCAGGTGGAGTGACAGATGATATATGTGAGTAACGACATCTTGACCCACTTCCAGACTCGGTATTGATATTGTATAGGAGGTGCCCAGCTGGATGTGAGAGAAGGAACAGACAAGTTTAAAGAGAGTGAGTGCAGCACTGTGCAAGCATTTCTGCTTAGTCATCCATGAAGGCAAGCATTGTTTCATAACACAAGCAGAATAATGCAAACCTTCCATGAAAATCAAAACAAAATTTTAGTTGATAAAGTGACTGTTTATCTAGCATTTAAGTTTTAAAGACTACAAATATTGTAAGAACATCAAGTAGGGGCAATGGAAACTAGACAGTGAGGAACAAGAGCATCGTGGATTTGCAGAAGAGGGGTCACAGAATTTGAAGCAAGAAAAATGCAGTTTTGATTATGATCAAGTATTGGCAAGCAATGATTAATGATTGTTTTCAGTTCTTCAGGATGGGCAGTAAAGTCTCAGCAAATTGAACTCTTAACTTGTTAATATTTGAATAAATATTTGGCAATATGGTAAGCAGTGAATTAAGTATTTTACTTGAATTATCTTATTTGATACTTAAAACAATCCTATGGTGGAATATAGAATCTCTAGTTAAAAAAAAAAAAAGGAAACATACCAGAGAAACAAACAAACAAAAAACTAGTAAATGGTTGAGTCACAAACCTATTCTCAGAGTTATTAAATCATATTGCCTAAAAATATAGTAGAATCAAATCAAATCCCTCTCAGTTTACTGTGTGTGACTTGAAGGGTAAATAATATATAGTCTGAATTGGAGAGTAAGGATACAGTTGTTCTTAGCCATATTTTTGTCATCTAGATGAAATTCTAAGTTTAAAGAACTCTCAGATTTTGTTTTATATCTATGTATCTATTAATATCTACAACTTGGCTACCTTTACTCTACCTGGAAATAAGAAACAAAATTCTATGGCCCATAGTGGGAAAACCTGGCAAATAGGCCTATCCTCTGATATTTTTATTCATTCGCTCATTCATTTATGAAACAGGCTAATAATATAAAATACTGTGAACTGTAAGAACATGGTTCCTCTTGTCAATGATATGATAGAATTTTGAATTAATGAAAATTAATTACATCTAGGTGTTCAATCTTACAAGTGCATTACCATCTTCCTACAGATTGAAAGTACAATTCCTTCAAAACAAATTCCTACTTCATATTTAACAGATCTGTCAATGCTGGTAGGGGAACCAAGTATGCAGAAAGATTATAGGGCCAGAGATAAACTATCAATATTACTGAAAGGAGAACCCAAAGTTATAACTTACTACCAATGAAATTCACTACAACCATCAAAATTGCATTATTGTACTGTATCAAGTACACATTGGGGAGACAATGAAGGATCTTAGACTGAAGGGCTGAGAACTTTCCACTGTGGCCCTCTTGTGTCTTTATGCCCTGCAGCTGTTCCTCTCTACCCACATTTGCTTCTGACATTTGGTCCCTAACTATCTCTCACCATTTCTCTGGATAAAATCCAGTTTGTCCAAACAATGAATGCTACTTGCAAGATAATATCTCTATTTCCCAAACTGGCCAAATTTTGGCTGAAATTTGAATCTCCTGCTAAAGCCCTATACAATATTCTGCCCCCAGGCCCGAAGTTAGAAATTTCCTTAGGGAACTTCTCATCCCAGCTTTAAAAAAAAACACAAAACAAAAAAACCAAAACATTCTGGTTGGTCTTCAGCTATGATACTCATGGAGTTTTGTACATTGCCTGAAAAACAAAAAGAAAATGATCTAAAATATTCATTGCTGACTGTTGTTTATAATTAGGACTTCAGAGTTATTCTCTTGTGATAGCTTGTGGTTTTTGTCCCCCCTCTCTTCTTATTTTGTCTCCCCACAGCATTTTGAGCAGTGGTTCTCAACCAAGGGACATTTGTTGATGTCTGGAGACACTTTTTGCTGTCACATCTGGGAAGGGCCAGTGCTACTGGCACCTGGGGATAGAATACAAGGACACTGGTAAACATCCCATAATGCACAGGATGGCCCCCCACAACAAAGAATTATCTAGTCCAAAATGCCAATAATGTTGATTCAGTGACATCTGATTTACAGTTCAGTTACTGTATAAGATATGCAGTTATTAACAAATACTGAAAGCCCAAAGAGTTAAAAACTCTATTTAGGATACAAAATTTATATAAAGGTGGTTTGGTGTTCAAACTTCCTTTTACACCATAGTAAAATATAGTTGATCTTTAAAAGCATGCATTGTAAAATAGATTCTTAATGGGTGCCTGGGTGGCTCAGTTGGTTAAGCAACTGCCTTCGGCTCAGGTCATGATCCTGGAGTCCCTGGATCGAGTCCTGCATCGGGCTCCCTGCTCGGCGGGGAGTCTGCTTCTCTCTCTGACCCTAACCCCTCTCATGTACTCTCTCTCATTCTCGCTCTCTCAAATAAATAAATAAATCTTTAAAAAAAAAATAGATTCTTAGCATCTAAAAAAAAATTTAACATTCTCAAAACTCTTACATATTTCTATTCCATTTAGCACATCTCTATAATTAACTCCATTTTTTTCCAAATATGCAATGAGATTGACACTAATAGTATGACTTATTTGTACTGATTAAATTGTCTCCTAATTATAAAAGGCTAAAAATAGAACTAAAATTCATTTTGCATGAAGATTTTTTAAATAACAAAACTGATTTTCTTGTTCAGTTTAAAAATGATTACTTTTCCTTTTGATTGCATATGTATTTTTAATTGTTCAAAATTGTTTATATTAATATGTATTAATATTAGACCCTTAAGAAGACAATCTTTTATTTCATATATGTAAGATATTAATCTCCTATTTTTGGCATCAATATTCATGTTTCTGACTACAATAAGCACAATTGACCATTATACTTTTTTAAATTGTCAACTTATGGATATTTAAAAACTATAATTTGGCACAGTTTAAAAATGTGCAAATTATACAGATTCAAAAGTTGCACCAACAAAAAATGGAAATATATTTTAAACTAAAATTTTATGTTTAAATTTGAAAAAACTAACGCTAGTTTAAAACAATATGCATTATACAGAAAATTTGGTCAAAGAATGACAAGGCAAGATGTCTAAAAAATTAGAACTTTTCTGCAGAATATAATCCTAGTTCTAGATTTTAATAAAAACTAAGTTGTCAGTCATTCATTTGTCTCTGTAGTTATGATGTTTTTCACTAAATGCAGTAGTCCAACAAACAAAAATTTATCTAATATAAGCAGTTTTTAAACCAGAATGAACCAAAATCCTTCTGATCTAATATCTCAAAAAATTCCTTCAAAAGATTGTGTGTATGTGTGTGTGTGTATAACTTGATCTGAAAATAGAGCAGATAAATGTATATGTGTGCATATGTCATCTTAATATCCATCATTGTCATATTGCAGAGTGACCTTATGGCAACCTGAAAAAGGGTGGGATGGTGTAGAAGGAACAGGACAGGACTCTTAGGGAAAAACAGAATATAAGAAATTGAATAGTCTCAATATTCACATTTAAAATTCATTTATAGTTCTTAAACAGAGCCCCTTCAATATGACAGATGAATGACATGGATCCTGGTATTTCCCTAACTCACATGGTTGAAAGTTCTGTGAAGATATCACTCTATCAGTCACACCTCATGGATAGTGTTTACCAAGGGCAGGACAGTGATAAAGACCAATCCATGCCACAGACAATAAAGGGTATCTCTTATCAATGGAAAATCTTGAGATTTTAAAACAATAATAAAGCCAACCAAAAATTTGGTCTGCTTTTTATTATCACCATTATTTATTATCACCATATTATCTGGCAATTCTGAATAACATGATAAAATATTTCCCCCCTGGAAACAGATTGTTGTCACTGTTAGCCATCCATCTTGGTTGGTCATTGCTCATGGACAACTTCCCTAATCACCACAGAGTAAGCCAGATACTCTTATCATCCATTTCCTTACAATCCCTACCTTTATGTTAGTGTTTACCACAATTAAAATAAATAATTATTTAATTGATTAATCTTATGACATCTTTTCCCCCTCTAGATTGTGATCCTTGAAAAAGTAAAGCTTTTTTCATATTTTCCAGTGTATCCAACATACCCTGCTATATAGATCATCAGTGAATACTTAGGAAACACATGCATGAATGATATTGATGAAGAATGAATAAATGAATGAATGACTAAAACATAATGCCTATTTTAAACATTCCTAAAATTTTTCAAGAATTGTGTCTGAATTTTAAAACTCTGAATCATAACTACCATTTATCTATGAATCTCTAATGGATTGGATAATTTATTCTCAGTAAACCTTTAGCTGAGACATTGTCAAATGAATGTGACCATGATACAATGGTCTTTATGCTTTTTTCCGGTAACAGAAAATGAGTTAACCTGATCACTATCTTTTTAAAAATTTCTTTTATTGAAGATATCAAAGTAAAATCACTTTAGTAATATTGCTTGATAAACACTTACTGTGTCATATTTTTAAGAATTTTTAAAAGATTTTATTTATTTATTTGAGCAAGAGAGAGTACAAGTGGGTGGAGGGGCAAAAGGGAGAAGTAGACTCCCCACTGAGCAGGGAGCCTGACCTGGGGCTTGATCTCAGGACCCTGGGATCATGACCTGAGCCTAAGGCAGATGCTTAACCAACTGAGCCACCCAGGCACCAGAAGAATTTCTTTTACTCATATCTTAGCTTGTTAAGTTTTAAAGGATCCATTGCTAACACATTACTGCTGCATCTTTAACTGCTTCCTTGCTGAATTACAACTAGCTATATTCTCAACTTATTGGGTATTACATCTTCAGTCCCAAGTAACAGATACTAGTGATCTTTATTTTTCTTTTTTAAAGATTTTATTTATTTGCTAGAGAGAGAGAGCATGTGCAAGAGACAATGAGTGAGAGTACAAGCAGGGGCAGCTACAGGCAGAGGGAGAAGCAGGCTCCCTGCTGAGCAAGGAGCCTGATGCAGGACTCAATCCCAGGACCCCAGGACCATGACCTGAGCCAAAGGCAGCCAATTAACTGACCGAGCCACCCAGGTGTCCCACCAGTGATCTTTAATTTATATTTTTCATGTAACTGCAAGTCTTCAAGTATGGGAGGTGGTAAGGTTGATAACATTATATATACTGTCCAGATTCTTAACATTTCTCTGATCAGGTATCTTTTCTTCATCATTGCTAAATGGCTATAGCACTTCCCAACATCACCTCACAGCAGTCTTCACAAGGAAATTTTTTCAGAAGCCTCAATGCCAACTTCCCTTTCAGTCTTATTGGCCAGAACTAGGTCACATGTCCACCCCTAAGCCAATCCCTGACAAAGAAAAATGTCATCATTGTCACTGTAACTGCCCAGGCTAATCAGGATCTCTTTAGAGTTGGGATTGGCAATCACCTACCCCTAAGTCATGTGGGAAATAAATATATTTCTGAAAAAAAATGTATTTTTTTAGCAAGATAGAAAAGTTGAGGCCCCTCATAAGTGGGCATTAAAAGTATCTGCCATCCTAAGTATCTTGGAAATTGTTCTGACTAAACAAATTATATAAAGGAGCTTAGAGACCATTATTTATACATTATAAATCAGTGATAAAAATCTTTATTTGCATTTGATTTTTGAATTTTAGAATAGTAACCTTATTTTCACTGTTTTGTTGATATTGTGAGGTTAATATCATCCAGGTTCATGATAAAAGTTTTTGAAAACATGGAAGGTGATTGAAAAATAGAAATAACTTTTAAAGCCTTTACATATAAAAAAGAAAACTATTTGTCATTTTAAAAATGACCATTGAACCATTTCTTCCCATTTTGGTGGACTTTAATCTCTTTTATTGTGAAATATTTTTTAAAGGATTTCAATGCTCTCTTACAATCAGGTTTTGGAAAGATAATGTTCAGTTTTTTAGAAATGGATTTTTGGAATGAGGTCACTCTTTGATAGTATGATTCACTCTCTGGGCCTTGTTGAGCTGTATAATTCAGTCCCTTCATGGTAATGGTCCTTGTGCTGAATGGTAGGCTTCACTAGTGGAGAATTTATTATGTTTTTCTTAAAAGCGCCACTTCCTCTGATATTTAAAAATTGTCTTACTTAAAAAAATTAAGGGGAAATATATTTTGTATTTACCAGTTATTGAAATGTTGGATGATGTTTAAAATATCCATTAGTGAATAACAATGTGCATTCATATCTCTGCAGTGGTACTTCTCAGAGCAGAGAAATATTATCCAAATGAAGCCATTAAACAGGAGGCTTATCACAAATGTAAAAAAGTGCTAAAGAAAACATACTTCTTTTGGAAGCCAGAAGAACTTCAGAGGCTTAAAATACTCTAGGATCAAAAACAGAACACTACAGTTTGTTAGGGGTAGAAGTATACTTATCTTCCTTCTTGATGCTAACCAAAGGGGAATAGATAGGATTCTCAGTGGATTAAAAGATTATCTTTTAATAGTTGTAGACAAAGTTCCAATAATTCTCCAAATTTGCAGCTGGCAGATGACAATTTGTTTAATTCATACACCCCATTTGAATATAGTCGAAGACCCAAGCAGGGACCACATACAACCAAAAAGACTGGGTAAAGAGAACCTATTTATTTTATTTTTTTTATTTTTTATTGTTATGTTAATCACCATACATAACATCATTAGTTTTTGATGTAGTGTTCCATGATTTATTGTTTGTGCGTAACACCCAGTGCTCCATGCAGAACGCGCCCTCTTTAATACCCATCACCAGGCTAACCCATCCTCCCACCCCCCCTCCCCTCTAGAACCCTCAGTTTGTTTTTCAGAGTCCATCGAAGAAAACCTGTTTATAAAGACAGGGCCTGCCTGGTGTGCTTATTACAAAGGGAACAGATGCACAGACTGATGACCTATAGGAAACCAGGCCCTAATCAAATGGAGAGGAGACAGGAGAACACATCATTCATAAAAGGTAATCTTTAAAATGTTAATTTATTTTAATAACTTAATCATTCCACTTCTAAGAGGAAGAGGGAGTGAGAAAGAAGAGTTCAGGAGGAGCTCTCCCTCAGCACTGCTTCCAAATGTTGGCAGATTTTCCTTTTTTGTGAGCTCAGGCAGGATTATGAAGACTGGAGGCACAATCCCACATACTAGATCATTAGTAAGGGGCATTGTATAGCTTCAAGGTACAAGAGAAATGAAAAACACATTTGAGATTTTAAAATTTAAAATGCAAAGCTAACACTAATTTTATTTCAGAGAATTATGATGTCTTTCTACAAAGTGATTTGAGAGGGAGGCAAGCAGAGATAGTGTTCTGAACTAGTAATTTTATTTAGGAAAATTTAAACATTATTTTAGGTCAATGTAGGGTAAGATCAAATGTAAATTTTATAACAAAAGATATTTATTTTTAATTTAAAAAGTTAAATATATTAAGTAGCAGCTTTTAAAAAACCAAAGTAGTGGAGCACCTGGGTGGCTCAGTCGCTAAGCATCTGCCTTCGGCTCAAGTTATGATCCTGGGGTCCTGGGATCTAGCCCTGCATCAGGCTCCCTGCTCTGCAGGAAGTCTGCTCCTCCCTCTCCCACTCCTCCTGCTTGTGTACTCTCTCTTGCTGTCTCTCTCTGTCAAATAAATAAATGAAATCTTTAAAAATATAAATAAATAAATAAATAAATAACCAAAGGAGTTTCATTGAGACAGACTCTAAATCTGAAGTAGAGTAACAGAGCAATAGAAAGGTGAATCTAAAAATGATTAGAAATGAGTACATCTGATTCTCCTATTCAAAAAGGAGACATATTAATCTCAGGAAGTTTAAATGCCTTGCCTAATGTTCTGACAATGGAACAAATGATAACCAAACTCTGCTCTGGTCTGGTTGGTGCTTCGTCCACTCTGTATTCCTATTTAGCTTAGATTTTTACCATCAAAAAAAAAATTTAGTTGGAAAAAATGACAGTTTTAAGAGAGAAATCCAATATACTTCTTCATTAAGATTTAGAATATAATGTCTTATAATAATATAAATTTTCAGGTGTTTTGTGGCTTCTATATTTTATGATAATTGATGTATTGTACTTTTTACAATGCATTCTAAAGTACTATATAACTAGTGTGTTTCATTCTCTGCATTATATTGTATGATGCTTAAAAAAGTTCCTAATATTTTTTCCATGGCACATGATTTTCTCAGTGAGAAATTGTTTACATTATTTTCTTTGCCAGAAAATAATCTTTGACTTTGATCTGGTGTCAGATGAGGATCTCTTTTTGATGTTATTACATGGAGTGATGTAGCAGTAATGACAAAGATCTGGAAATGGAAATAATCTCTTAACATCTGATTGTAGGTAAAGCTGAATTATTACATTTCAAGAAAATTTATTTAGAGATAAATAAATCCATGTCAAGTGAAGTTAGTTGTGGAGATACTGTTTTAGAGACGCTAAGTATCTGATCACAAAAAGAACTCAAAATATTGAATGAAACTGTACCACATTTTTACACCATACACAAAATATTCTAAATGGATGAAAGACTAAATTTGAGATGGGTTTTCAAAAAAGATGGTGGAGGAATAGGGGACCCTATTCCAACTGGTCCCCAGAATTGAGCTGGATATCTACCAGACCACTCTGAACACCCATGAAATCAGCCTGAGATGTAAGAAGATAGATTTTGATCTCTACAAACAGAATATCGCAGGCAGTTGGTTTTGAAGTAGGAAGTGGGGAGCCATGATTCCACAGGCAGATATCAGAGGATAAACGGAAGGGGGAGGGAGCCAGGCCGTGGGGATCCGACACCACTAGTGAGCAATAGCCTCCCACACTGGGGGCAAGGCACAGGCTCGCAGACCAGTAGTGGCAAGGAAAGGACTTTAGGGCAGCCCCCCGATGGAAACCCTGAGCGGTGGGGCCATGCAAGCGAACTGGGGGCGGCTGGCAGTTTTGGAAGCACAAAGGGCAGAGATGTGTCCCAATCTAGAGGAGGACTGGGAGCACTGCAGAGGGGCACACAACCCAGGATGCTGCAGTTTATAGCAGCACAGACAGAAATGGAGATAGTGTGGCTTAGAGAGCTCACTGAAGAACAAATTGCGATCTCTCTGCCCTGAGGCAGAGGGTTGGAAATGGTCTCTTAGGCTCTGACTCTTGGAAGAGACAACAGAAAGCTGCCAGAGAAAGTAGCCAGAGAACAAAAGCCCCCAAAACCAGTATTCACTGAGCCCACCCCCTGCCACAGGGGGCAGGGCGGCTCTGCCCAAACAGGGTTGCCTGAGTAACAGTGTGGCAAACCCTTCCCTGAGAAGACAGGCTGGGAAAAAAAGAGGCCAGCAACCTGAAGGTCCCTAGAAAACAGGTGCATCTTGCTTGGGTTGTGGTCAGTAATTTGGACTCTATACATTCTCTCAACCACCCCTCAAAAGAATGACTAGGAGGAGGAACCCCCAAAATAGGAAAGACTCAGAGACTATGACTTATGTCACAGATTTACAAATGGATTCAGATATAATCAAGAAGTCAGAAATGGAATTCAGGATAGCAATTGTGAAGACAATAGCTAGAATGGAGAAATTAATTAATGGCAACATAAAGTCTCTAAGGACAGAAATGAAAGCTGAACTGGCAGAACTTAAAAATGCTATCAATGAGATCCAATCTAATCTAGATAATCTAATAGCTAGGGTAAACCAGGTAGAAGAACAAATTAGTGATCTAGAAGACCAATTAATAGAAAAAAAGTGAAAACAGGAGGCCAGGGCAAAACAACTCAGAATCCATGAAAATAGAATCAGAGAAATAAGTGACACCATGAAATGTTCCAATGTCAGAATTATTGGAATCCCTGAGGGGGTGGAGAGAGAGAGGACTAGAAGATATATTTGAGCAAATCGTAGCTGAGAACTTCACTAATCTGGGGAATGAAACAAACATGCATGTCCTAGAGGCAGAGAGGACCCCTCCCAAGATCAAGGAAAACAGGCCAACACCCTGGCATGTAATAATAAAACTCGCAAATCTTAGAACCAAGGAAACCATCTTAAGGGCAGTTAGGGGGAAGATTCCTTACATACAAAGGGAGGAACATCAGAATAATGTCAGACTTATCCACAGAGACCTGGCAAAGCAGAAAGGCCTGACAAGACATAATTCAGGGTATTAAATGAGAAGAACATGCAGCCAAGAATACTTTATCTGGCAAGGCTGTGATTTAAAATGGATGGAGAGATACAAGCTTCCAAGACAGGCAGAAACTAAAAGAATATGTGACCACTAATCCGGTCTTGCAAGAAATATTAAGGGGGGTCTATAAAAGGAGAAAGACCCCAAGAGTGATATACAACAGCAATTTACAGGGACAATCTATAAAAACAAGGTCTTCACAGGCAACACGATGACAATTTATTCATATCTTTCAATGATCACTCTCAACGTGAATGGCCTAAATGCTCCCATAAAACAGCACAGGGCAACAGATTGGATAAAAAAAAAAGGACCCATCCATATGCTGTCTACAAGAGACTCATTTTGAACCTAAAGATACATCCAGACTGAAAGTGAAGGGTTGGAGATCCATCTTCCATGCCAACAGACCTCAAAGGAAAGCTGGGATAGCAATTCTTATATCAGACAAATTAGATTTTAAACTAAAGACTGTAGTTAGAGACACAGAAGGACATTATATCATTCTTAAAGGTTCTATTCAATAAGAAGATCTAACAATTGTAAATATCTACACCCCCAACATGGGAGCAGCCATCTACATAGGCCAATTGTTAACCAAAATAAAGAGTCATATAGAAAACAATATGTTAATTGTAGGAGACCTCAATACTCCACTCTCAGCAATAGATAGACCATCTAAGCAGAAAATCAACAAAGAAACAAGAACTTTGAATGACATACTGGACCAGATGGACCTCATAGATATATACAGAACATTCCACCCTAAAACAACAGAATACTCATTCTTCTCGAGCGCACATGGAACTTTCTCCAGAATAGACCACATATTGCATCACAAAGCAGGTCTCAACTGATATGAAAAGATTGAGATTATGTCCTACATATTCTCAGATCATAATGCTTTAAAACTGGAACTCAATCACAAGAAAAAATTTCAAGACATTCAAACACTTGGAAGCAAAAGATCACTCTGCTCAAGAATGTTTGGGTCAACCAGGAAATCAAAGAAGAACTTAAAC
>NW_027760849.1:0-4098 GCF_054177405.1 Leptonychotes weddellii
ATGGACATCTTGGCTCTTTCCACAGTTTGGCTACTGTGAACATTGCTGCTATAAACATTGGGGTGCACATACCCCTTCGGATCCCTACATTTGTATCTTTGGGGTAAATACCCAGGAGTGCAATTGCTGGATCGTATGGTAGCTCTATTTTCAACTTTTTGAGGAACCTCCATACTGTTTTCCAAAGTGGTAACAGCAATATCATTTTAATGGTTGTATAATATTCCTTCTGGTAAATTTGCTGTAATAATACCCATCATTTATTATGCACATATATGCCGGGCACTATCTTAAGTGCTTTACCTACATTACCTCATACAATCAGTGTAACTTCTACAATAGTCCTATAAAGTAAAGGATGTTGTTTCCATTTTATATAGCCATTTCCCTACTGGACTTAGATGATTTCTGTTTCCAATTTTTCTACTGTTATAAATAATACTGTGATAAACAGCTTTGTGGTTAACACATCCATGATTATTCACTTAGGATAAATTCCTGGAAATGGGATTATTAGGGCAAAGAGATGTGCACATTTTTAAGACTTGGTGGTATGTATTGCAAAATAGCCATCCACATACACTCTTACTAGCTGTGCATGAAAATACCCATCTTCCCAACCCTTTCCAATGCTAAATAAAACCCTGGCGGATTTGATAGGTGGAAAATGGTTTCTTATTGTATTAATTTGCATTTAATTCATTGCTAAGTGAGATTGGACATTTTTTCATGCGCTTATTGAGTGTCAGTATATTTTCCTTCCTGAATTGCTTGTGTCTTTTTTGTATTCATCTTGCCATTGCAGTGTTTGACTTTTTTTTATTGTTTCTAATACTTCTTTATATATATTTACATATCCTGGACCTCGTTTCACGCCAATATTAAAGTGCTTTCCCCTGGTTTGTCATCTGCCTTTTAATATTGCTTGTAATAGGGTGCCTGGGTGGCTTAGTTGGTTGAGCAACTGCCTTCAGCTCAGGTCATGATCCTGGAGTCCCGGGATCGAGTCCCGCTTCGGGCTCCCTGCTTGGCGGGGAGTCTGCTTCATCCTCTGACCCTCCCCCCTCTCATGTGCTCTCTCTCTCTCATTCTCTCTCTCTCAAATAAATAAATAAAATCTTGGGACGCCTGGGTGGCTCAGTCGGTTAAGCGTCTGCCTTCGGCTCAGGTCGTGATGCCAGGATCCTGGGATCGAGTCCCGCATCGGGCTCCTTGCTCAGCGGGGAGCCTGCTTCTCCCTCTGCCTGCCGCTCGCCCTGCTTGTGCTCGCTCTCTCGCTCTCACTCTGACAAATAAATAAATAACTAAATAAATAAATAAATAAAATCTTAAAAAAAAAATATTGCTCGTAATACTCAAATTGGGAAAGTGGCCGGCTGGTGGGGTTGGACACGCCTGGCTCTGCATTCTCTACAGCCTCCGCGGGTCTCTGGTTCCTTGGTGTTAAATAAGGATGACAGGAGCACCTGGGAGAATACAAGGAGCAGGCTTAGCATTGAAGAAAAGAGATAGCTCTTTTGAGGCTGGAAGTAACCACATTTAGAGTATGTTTTGTTGGGGATTACGGCCATTGCAGGAACTGCCGCTGATAGGGCTGTTTCTTTGCAGTTAAAGAGAAGTGAGGCAGACCCTGTTCAGGGAGGCTGCCCAGCCCTGAGGCAGGGTTTCCTAGGACGGTGTGGATGTGGGGTGAGTTCAACATAGAATGATTGCTGATTCTCCTTATACCGGGTACAGTGCTAAGTGCCTGGCAACACAAGGATGAATTCAGACCTGGTTTTTGTCCTCAAGGAGCTTACACTTCAGGGACAGGGATGGTGTTGGTAATAATAATAATCATAATCATAGAAGCACTCCAATGTACTGAGTGTCTGCTATGTGCCTGATACTGTTCTAAGTGCTTTCCTTGTATTTTCAACTTCTCACAATCGCCTATTATTATGATCTTCATTTATCAAACGAGGAAACTCAGGCTCAGAGATCAAATAACTTGTCCAAGGCAGCCTGACTCCAGAACCACATATTTTAATGATTCTGATATAATTTAACGTAGCAAGTCATAAAATGGAGGGATATACAGGACATCATAAGGGCAAAAAGCACCATTCCAGAGTCTGTTCTCAGCATCCAGAATGAGGCAGTGCACTCAAGCAGATCAGGATCAGAGGGATTGTGTTAAATCGTCTTAATGACATATTGCTGGTTTGTTGATTTACAGTGAAAAAGCTGAGTGGCAGATGGTTCAGAACTCTTATTTCTTTGGTCAGCATGTTCTTTGCCTAAGTAAAAATATATGTTAGAAGCTAAATTATCATCAGAAAATTGATAGGGACAGGGCATTACAGCAGAGGAAGATACTTGAGTGATCTTAATGGTGAGTACCATACATCCTCAAATCCAAGAAGCCATCCCTTGTAAGACAAACTTAATTTGTACACTGCTGAGAAAAGGCTGCAAATAAAAATGGCATGCCATCAAGTGTAAGATATATGTCCGTCTCAGAGATGTCAGTATGCCAGGGAATGCATGTCTTAGAATTAACAAATTTTGATTTGTAAACATTAAGTAAGAACCTACTAAATTGGGCTATTGTAGTGAACTGGACTGAAACAACCCTAGGGTCACAGGGCTCACAGTCAGGCTGGGTAGACACGCAAGGTTCGCTGAAGAGCACAGAGCAAGTACATGGAACTAAATGAAGTTGGCTGGAGTTTGGTGGATGGGGGCGGCTGGGCAGGAAGTCTGATGAGACATGATACCAGAGAGCAATAAGGAGGTGCCAGGTCACCAAAAAACCCATAAGCCATGAAAAAAGTTTGGACTTTATTCTAAGGACAGTGGGAATTTCTTGAATGGTTTTGAGCAGATTGTGACACGAGTCTGAAAGTTCACCCTGCCTACAGGGTAGAGGATGGGCGGGGAGGTGGGGAGCAAGAAAAGAGAAGGCAACACCAGTCAGGTGGATGTCACAGTAACCTAGGGGAATGGGGTGATGATATGGACTGCGGTGATGGCAATGGGTGAAATGAAAGTGATACACAAGATAGGGTCAGCTGAACAGGGGGACTGATTGGATAAAGGTGGTGCAGGAGGGAAGAACCAAAGGATAGTCCCAGATTTGGGTCTTGAATGCCATTTGTCAAGACAGAGAATGGTAGAGGGAGGAGCAGGTTTGCTAAGTAGGATAATGAATTTAATGTTGCACTTGTTAGTTGTGAGACCTCTACAGGACGTTCATGTGGAAATACCCGGTAGGCAGTTTGCAAAGTGGGTTTAAAGCTGAAGACGTTAGAGAGATTTCAGGTGCATATATGGATATGTAGATTTCTGATCGCTACTCAAGGATATTCATACTAAGTAGACTGGAAGCCAGATCACTTGTCCCTTTGAACAGTGCAAAAAAACAGCTAAGTAGCCAGCCAAATTCTTGTTCTTTTCTATCTTCCTATAAACGCTCTGCCTTCATGTGTAATGTTCTTTGTTCAGACTCATTACAGTACTGCTTCTTACAATCAGCTTAGCTTTATATGTAGCAGCTAGGTCATGTCCTTAGGTGTGTTGATGTTGATATCGATACTTTTCTAGTTACCTCCATGGACTTAGCTTTAATGTATCTTCCAGCCACCCAGTTACCAGCGCTTCCTTAAAGTGGGACGTTGTGCAGGTGGTTGATTGCAAATGTTACGTTTTTATTTTTCCTTCAGCCTCATTACAATCTTGAGGCCTCGCGGAGACCTTAACATCACTCATTATTAGTACAATTAGGAGATGGGGCCTGATGAGTAGTGAGAGTTAAAGGTAAGTGGGATTGTAGGCTTACTTTTGGAACAACAAATGTGGAAAATTTGGTAGGACTTTAAGAAATGAATAAAAGATTACTAAGCAATACAAAGGATAAATATTTACTTGACAGAGACAGTGAGAGAGGGAACACAAGCAGGGGGAGTGGGAATGGGAGAAGCAGGCTTCCCGCTGAGCAGGGAGCCCGACACAGGGCTTGATCCCAGGACCCTGGGATCATGACCTGAGCCGAAGGCAGATGCTTCACGACTGAGCCACCCAGGTACCCCAAAAAGGACCCATTTTTAATTTGAACCC
>NW_027760850.1:0-298 GCF_054177405.1 Leptonychotes weddellii
AAATTTTTGCATAAGTACGCACTGATTTTTGCCAATATGTTTACCGTTTCTGGGATGCTTGGTACCTGGTTTCTATCTGCATCGCTTCCCTTAGCTCAGGCATTTCCCTTAGTATTTCTTATGACCTGAGTCTGCTATAAGCAAATTCCAGGCTGATAGACTGTGTTTTTTTCCCCCACACTTTAGAAATATCTTTCCACCGTTATGTAGCTTTGTTTGTTCCTGATGAGAAGTCAGCCCTGTTTCTTACTGTTCGGCTGATACATCGTGTCTGGTTTCTGTGGCTGCATGGAAGCGT
>NW_027760851.1:0-298 GCF_054177405.1 Leptonychotes weddellii
ACCCCCACCTGGGAGTGGTGGCCGGGCCACTGCAACCACAGACCAGTGGGCACCTGGCTCTGCTTTCATTGGCCTTGAACCCAGTTCCATCAAGGATTTGAAGGCTACGGGATCCCTGCATGTTGTGATTAGCAAATGCTCTCTGAGATTCTACGTCTCTCATGTATCTTAGGTAGTGGACAGGTGGGGTGAAATAAACAAGTAATTTTGTCCCGATAAGCAAATAATTTTTTCGTATATATATGTTTCATGCAATATTTGGGACATACCTATACTAAAAATATTTTTGTTGCTATCC
>NW_027760852.1:0-298 GCF_054177405.1 Leptonychotes weddellii
GTAACCTCACACTTAGTGGTGAAAGACTGAATGCTTTCCCCTTAAGATCAGGAGCAAGACAAAGATGTCAAAAGTCATCCTCATACCATTTTCTATTCAACATTGCACTGGACGTTCTAGCCAGGGCAATTAAGCAAAAAAAAAAATAAAAGGCATCCAGATTGGAAAGGAAGAAGTAAAACTATTTATATTTGCATATGAAATAATATTATATATAGGAAATCCTACGAATCAAAAAAAATTACTGGAACTAATGAATGGGTTCAGCAAAGTTGCCAAATATAAGAGCAATGCACAA
>NW_027760853.1:0-298 GCF_054177405.1 Leptonychotes weddellii
AGATTTTATTTATTTATTTGAGAGAGAGAGAATGAGAGAGAGCGAGTACATGAGAGGGGGGAGGGTCAGAGGGAGAAGCAGACTCCCTGCCGAGCAGGGAGCCCGATGCGGGACTCGATCCAGGGACTCCAGGATCATGACCTGAGCCGAAGGCAGTGGCTTAACCAACTGAGCCACCCAGGCGCCCTTTTCTTCTTTTTCTGAACGAAGGGAGGACAGTCATCCATCAGAGGGAGGGTTCTGAGTGAGGTGGTCCACAGCCCTCCATTAGGACACCTCCCTAGAAACTGTGCCTGGA
>NW_027760854.1:0-298 GCF_054177405.1 Leptonychotes weddellii
ACACCAGGCCGAAGCTCAGTATCCTATTCCTTCTGGCTAGTTTGAAGAAAAGCAGCTGGAGAAATATCATTCTCTCTGGGTCAGCTGGAGAGCCCGCCCGATCTGCTTCTCACATCGGGGACAGGAGCACGGTGGGGCTGTGGCCAGTTCTGACCCCTGAGGCTTTCAGGAGCAAGAGTTCAGAGGCCAGGTTTAGCCCTGACCCATTCATCCTTCTCTTGGGAGAAGGAAGAAAAGGTGCAGCAGGCGCCTGGCTTCCTCTTCGGCCACACACTTCTCTCCTGGGAAATGACACCAT
>NW_027760855.1:0-298 GCF_054177405.1 Leptonychotes weddellii
TAGGTTTCTGTCTGCTTTATGAGGGTCAATTTATTAAAAAAAAATTATCAAAGATATCTAGAATTCAATCAGATATCATTACAACAGCCATTAGGAGTCGAGTGATCCTATGGGACAAGAAGATATAAAAAGAAAGAAGGATTCTGCTAAGTTCTAAGGTCTTTAGATTTAGGCAGGAAGACATACAGATAATTAAAATTCAAAGAAATGCAAAATTCAATCAAGTAATATAAGAGGCCTAAGGAGGAGCTAATAAGCAAATTCTGTGAAAGTTGGATTAATCCCATCAGGGCTCAAA
>NW_027760856.1:0-298 GCF_054177405.1 Leptonychotes weddellii
ATCACAGAACCTCAGAGCTCAGAAGACATTTGGGGTCCTTACCTACAGGCAAGGTCAGGACGAAATCCTCCCTCTCTGTAAATCTTGTTCATAAAGATTCTCAGAAAAGGGAATTTTAGATCCAAGCCTCCCATTTGTCTGACGGTCCTAGTGTGCCTTCATGGGGTCCAAGTCCCTTCCGTCACTGTGTAAATTAAGCTCCTCGTGTTCCTGTCCTTGGTGGAGATGGACAACAGCAGGCGATTGCCTGTCACAAAATAGATCTCCTTTAGTTGAGACTCGGTCTAATTCAGTCCTC
>NW_027760857.1:0-298 GCF_054177405.1 Leptonychotes weddellii
ACTGCCTTCGGCTCAGGTCATGATCCTGGAGTCCCGGGATCGAGTCCCGCATCGGGCTCCCTGCTCAGCAGGGAGTCTGCTTCTCCCTCTGACCCTCCTCCCTCTCATGCTCTCTGTCTCTCATTCTCTCTGTCTCAAATAAATAAATAAAATCTTAAAAAAAAAAAAAAAGCATTGGCCACTGGGATCCTGGGTCCAGTTGACTGCTGCGTTTTGCATTGACGAAGAACGCATTAGCCTGGTTTTAGATCTCAGATTCCTGAACTAAACGTGTGCCCAGCTTCCTCAGAAGACAGTA
>NW_027760858.1:0-298 GCF_054177405.1 Leptonychotes weddellii
AAACGGTTTTTCTTTATTGTATTTACTGATGCATTATGCTGGATACCCATTTTTGTACTGAAATTTCTTTCATTGCTTCAGGTAGAAATACCAGGTACAACTTTTTTTTCTTTTTGTAAAAAATTAATAAGTCTGTCTCTGCAGTGTTCCTCTAAGAAAGAAAATTAAGATCCTTAACACCAACTCATTTTAAGAATTGTAAGTCAGAGTTACACGTACTTCAGGCTCTGTTCATCAATCAAAAGTTTACTGGGAGGGGGCGCCTGGGTGGCTCAGTTGGTTAAGCGACTGCCTTCGG
>NW_027760859.1:0-298 GCF_054177405.1 Leptonychotes weddellii
ATTTCCTCTGTGACTGGGTCGGCCTGGATTCACGCCCCGCACCCTGAGCGCGAGGCCCACACGGCCAGCCGTCCTACCACCTCAGACACTCTGCCCCATGTACAGGCTCTCCCGTTGCCCTGCTGGCGAGCACCACGTGGTGTGGACGAGAGCGCAGCCCGGCTTGTGCTGCACGCCGTTTCTTGTCTCTGGGTGTCTCATCTCCCCAACAGATTGGCACGTTCTGCAAAGGGCTGTGTCTTGCCTTCTCAGTGATAATACTAAAAGTATCTGCTATTTCTTTGCTCATTCATTCCAC
>NW_027760860.1:0-4098 GCF_054177405.1 Leptonychotes weddellii
AAAAAGAATATGGATTTACAATAGAGGTTTGACTTTATGTAATTTGTGGAGTTGGTTAAATGCTTCCTGTATGGTTGTTGCTTTGCAACTGATGCTGGGCTGGCCCATGATCTGTAGAAGCTAAAAGAAGAGGAACAGGAAGCCTACTCAATGAAGTGGTCTAGTGACACATACAGATGACTCAGTGGGAACTGGAGGGGTACATCTGCTGTGCGAGGAGCCACTCACCCTGACCCGGGCCGTAGGTAAGTTTAAAAGAAGAATTACTGGGGGGTAGAATTGCTATGGGGGCTTATCTGTTCCCATAGCAATGAAGACTTAGTTAATATTTAGTCAGGGGCTGGGAAAACATACATAGATTTCTATGTATGTTATCGTGATGTTGTGGTGCTGAGCCGGATAGTAAAATATAATGTAGGGGGTGATCGTTATTGATATGGGTTAATTACCAATGATATTAGATTTAATGTCCTGGTAAGGATACAAGGGACCAGTTTTAATAGTTTCCTAAAATCACTTCTTGAGTTTTGTATATGATAATGATTTTCAGTAAATGAGATAGAAATGTTACAATTATGAGGAATACTATTAGGAAATGTCAGAAGGTACAGGTAGAAGGAAATTTTAGAAGAGACTGACTGTGTGAGAACTGGGAACACAGCAAACTGATTATTTTTCCCAAGAAATCCCAAAGCTCGCTCTACCTTAAACCAAGAAGAAAAATACTAAGAGAGAAACTAGCAAATTTGAGATTGAATACAGGTGATTTAATTAAACAATTTTTTTTCCCAAAGATTGCACCTGGCCATCACTTTAAAAAGAACATGCACCTCCTTCCTTGTATGAAAAATGAGGGCATCTTGTTTTGACACAATGGAAGCCACATATCATATCATATGATGTTTGCCAGCTACGATGGGAAGCCAGTGATAATACAGATCTAAGTGGTATATACAAGATGCCTATTTCTCATGCTCACTTTGAATTGTCTGGGTCTCACTTGATATTCCACTGTTGTGTGATTCCACCGGACATCAGGGGGACATAGGCCTATGATCTCTCCTTGCAGGTCTACCATGCACTTCTCACCTATCATCCCAGGGCTTCACTGAGGACACAATTTACTGAGAAATTTCAGGGCATACTTGGGAAATCAATGCATTTAAAAAAGTTCACTCACAGTGGGATACAAGCATGGTAGATCAATTTTCTCTATTTTTCCCCTTCAAAGATAGCCCTGAACTAGACTGGAAACAGTCCCATAGGATTAAGCAGCCAGCTGCCCTTGATATCAATCTTAATAATATACCACATGTGTTTTCTCTCCCTCCTACCCTGTATCATTCTTCCATCCCTCACTGGGACAATGTTCCTCAATAAAGTCTTAGCAAATAAGTCTTTACCTCAAGCTCTGTTTTCTAGAAAGGTGAGAAAAATAAAACAGGGGCAAACCAAAAGTGTCATAAACACTAGAATTTTAAACTCTATGCAGCTTCTGTGCAATGGCAGATAAAAATAATAACCACGGTCATTGCCTTGCCTCTCCAACCCAAACATCACACTCAGTGTTCCGGGGCCAATGGTTCTCAAAGTTGGGTACCCCAACAAGCAGCATCAATATCACCTGGGAACTTGTTAGAAATGAAAATTAGCAGGCCTCCATCTGGACGCACTAGATTAGATATTCGGGGAGTGGGACACAACCACCTTTGTGACAGCCCTTCTAGTCGTTCCAAAACATGCTAAGGTATGAGAAACAATGCCATAAGCTTTGAGCCAACTGCTCTCGTTCCTCAATGCAGGGGGGAGTGGTGGGAATCGTCCAAACTTCATATGTTGTCTGACACATCTACAGCCTGTTTCGCACCCCTGATTAGTTATGAAATGCCAGCTCCCATAAGGAGAAATTGCATCCTCCTAGAAACAAACTCATTTTTATAATGTATTATCCTGATTACAGTTACTGTTTAATACTGGTTTCTAAGAGGTCTTTTTTTTTTTTTTTTTTTAATGAATAATGTTGAATTTAGTGAAATGTTTTCCCTGGTCTATTACCATTCTGTAACGTTCTCCTTTAATCTATGAATGTAGTGAATCACAATAATCGATTTTCTAAGATGAAACAAACATACAAATTTTGCTTTCCTGGGATACAACCAAGTTGGTTATGATATAATTAATATAGCTAGAGTATGTTTGTTATTTTGTCAAGGAATTTGCCTCTATATTCACACTTGTGGCTAACTGGTAATATTCCTTTCTCATAATGTTCTTGTTTATCCTTTGTTATCAGGCTACTTTCTTTTCCAATTGCCTAGACAAGTTTTGTGTATCGGAATTATTTCTTCATTTAATGTTGGTGTAACTTACCAGTGAAGCTCCCTGGGTCTGCAGTTTGCTCTGTGGGGCTTTAGAAGGGAAAGGGCAGGGAATAGATCATTCCAGGAGCATTTTTTCCCCCTCAGTTTGGAAGACAAAGATGGAGTATATAAAAAACGAGTGTTTTGCAAGGTATTTTCTCTACAGCACTGCAGAACAGATAATACGAGACATTCAGAAAATTGGACACTTTAAAAAGACAAGTTAGCAGAGAAGCATTTATGTGGCTTTGAATCACTTTAAGTATTAGTGCTTTAGATTATATTACAACATGGGTGTATGAAATACCTGCCTTAGTTAGAATAATACCTGAAAAAGAATCTGTTACATATTTCTATTTAAACTCAGCTACACTCTGGCATTTGCGGAGCACTAAAAACGACTTGTCTTTTTTCATTTTTAAAGATAAAAATCGAAAACAGAGATGGTGTAGCACATGACTGCTGGCCTGGGTTATTACACTGATCTTTATCAAGGAAGTAAAGAGGTATTACTCATGAGAAGCATAGCCAAGAGAGGACAGTCTCATCATTTTCTTGTGACCAAGAGAAGTATTATAAGATCTGTATTTTTATTTATTTTCTCAGCCCCTAAACCCTTCATTAGGAATTTAATCAAATGTCATAATTTGGAAATTATGTTATTAATCACATATAGAATTCCCATGAGCTTAAAAATGATGTGAAACCAACATAGTATTTGTGGTATATTTCTTTACACCCCACGACAATAAAATTTGTAAGTAGTGGTTTTTCATTTTAACATTTGAAACATATTTGGAAGGATTTACTTCATTTGCTCCCTGTTCCTTTTCAGTGAAAACTAGTTTAGGCTGAGATTGAGAATTAGCTTTCTAGAAACACGTGAACATTTTGTATAGTGGGCAGAGGGATGCAATATAAAACTGGTCAGATGGGCATTGTTGTCATCCCTCCACTGTGTGCCAAAATAGCAAAACACACACACACACACAGAGTTAATATTGAGTAAGACTCCAGATTGTGTATTCTTAGCAACACATTCTTAAGAAATCCATACCTCTTACCTAAAAAATGATGATCAAGAGACCCATTCTCTACGGATTGATGCTGCTGCACATGGAATCAAGTTTGTAAAGACATACCTACCCCCATGAAACCCTCCTCTCTGAGAAGAATGAATACAGTCTGAAGTAGCCTGGACTGAGACAGATTCTTGAAGAGATCCTGAGTTTCATCCCAAATGACACAAAGTCCCCTCGCAAGGGGGAAACACTGGCCCTGTTTCCTTAACACACAAGTTTGGATCATGTGGCAATTGCTGATGCTAAAGTACTACTCTAAATGGGAGAAGCACTGTATATATTACTCAGCCATCACAAAGAATGAAATCTTGCCATTTCCAACAACATGGATGGAACTAGAGGGTATTATGCTAAGTGAATTAAGTCAGTGAGAGAAAGACAAACACCATATGATTTCACTCATATGTGGAATTTAAGAAACAAAAAGATGAATATAGGGGAAGGGAAGGAAAAATAAGATAAAAACAGGGAGGGAGGCAAACCACAGGAGACACTATTCTAGGAAACAAACTGTGGGTTGCTGGAGCGGAGGGGGTTTGGGGGGAAGGGGTAACTGGGTAATGGACATTAAGGAGGGCACGTGATGTAATGAGCACTGGGTGCTATATGCAACTCATGAATCACTAAATTCTACCTCTGAAACTAATTAAAAAAAA
>NW_027760861.1:0-298 GCF_054177405.1 Leptonychotes weddellii
ATGAAGGGATAGAATATGATTCTAAAAATGAAAAATAAAAATGTTTTTTAAAAAAATGGATTGCTAAGATGTTGGTTGAAAAAGGGAAAAAGAAAAATTCAAAAAAATTTAACTTTGAAAGATTAAAGAATCATGGGAAAAAAGCCATGGATTCTATGTGCGGTATTCCCCTAGCGCTGGAGTTCTGCCATTCTCATTGATCAGTAAACTTGGTCTTGGCTGGCTGTTCTTGCTGATCTTCTGGGGGAGGGGCCTCCTGCCCTGGTTTCCAAATGTCTTTGCCGGAGGTGGAATTGCA
>NW_027760862.1:0-298 GCF_054177405.1 Leptonychotes weddellii
GCCGAGGGTCCCAGGATTCCCCAGGCTGTTCCTGCACTGGCTGGTAGGGTAGTCCCTTCACAGGAGAGGCTGAGAAGAGGTGCCCAGGGGTATGAGAAGTGGGGTCAGGAGGCTGGAGGGATCCAGCTCCTGTTTTGGCTGCAGGCACCCATCTGCCACCTTAGACTGAAGAACCACAACAGATATCTGTGGAGGGGGGTGATCTGTGGCTTTGGCCTTCTTTGGGTTGTGAGAATATGGATCTTGCCTATAGGAATGGTTAGTAATCTTCGGCAAGGAAGTGTCCACTGAGAAATTA
>NW_027760863.1:0-298 GCF_054177405.1 Leptonychotes weddellii
ACAGAATTTTAAAAGGAATAAAATATTTAAATAGAAATGTAATCACCAGAAAGGGCCAGCGATAATCATAATAAAGTAAAACAATACATTAAAAAATAGATTTGAAGGGTGCCTGGGTGGCTCAGTCATTAAGCGTCTGCCTTCGGCTCAGGTCATGATCCCAGGGTCCTGGGATTGAGCCCCGCATTGGGCTCCCTGCTCCACAGGAAGCCTGCTTCTCCCTCTCCCACTCCCGCTGCTTGTGTTCACTCGCTGTGTCTCTCTCTGTCAAATAAATAAATAAAATCTTAAAAAAAAA
>NW_027760864.1:0-298 GCF_054177405.1 Leptonychotes weddellii
CCCAATGCCTCCGCTCTTCTGACGAGACTCCACCCTCAAAGCTGGAGCCAACAGGCCCTGTCCATGGGCTCCCCACTCCTGGCCTCCTGCTCAGTCCCTGCCACGATGCTGGACAGGTGCTCTTCCTTATTTGGGGGAGGAGGGAGAATATGAGTGGCATTTGGAGGTGCTTTCACATAAGCCGGGCCCTCCCCGGCAAAATGCCAATCCGGTAAACAGAGTTCTTCCAAGGCCTTCCATCTTTGGTAAAGGTCCATCTGTGTTGTCACTGCATCCGCCTACCTCCCTGCTCAGAAGG
>NW_027760865.1:0-298 GCF_054177405.1 Leptonychotes weddellii
GGAATGTATCCTGTCTTTCTAGCTTTGAATTATGAATACATAATGCCTATATTATACTGAAGAATGTTCAGAGTCTAATACGTTTTCCACCTGTGGGTAGGATACGAAAATCATATTGGAATTTAGTACTAAAATTACAATTACCATATGTTTAAAATGTCATTTGTTCTTTGTTCTCTGGTTGTGGTTTTGAGGGAAAAGGGGAGAAACCAAAGAAAAGTAAACTCGCCCCCTCCAAAAAATATTTAAAATTCAAAAAATCATTAATAGGCTTTTCCTGGAAGAAAGGGACATAGAA
>NW_027760866.1:0-298 GCF_054177405.1 Leptonychotes weddellii
GTAACCTCACACTTAGTGGTGAAAGACTGAATGCTTTCCCCTTAAGATCAGGAGCAAGACAAAGATGTCAAAAGTCATCCTCATACCATTTTCTATTCAACATTGCACTGGACGTTCTAGCCAGGGCAATTAAGCAAAAAAAAAAATAAAAGGCATCCAGATTGGAAAGGAAGAAGTAAAACTATTTATATTTGCATATTAAATAATATTATATATAGGAAATCCTACGAATCAAAAAAAATTACTGGAACTAATGAATGGGTTCAGCAAAGTTGCCAAATATAAGAGCAATGCACAA
>NW_027760867.1:0-298 GCF_054177405.1 Leptonychotes weddellii
AAACACACATACGCACACACACACAAACTGGTTGTCTCACTTTTTGAGATGCTAAAATGTATCGATGGATTCAAGTGGTAACAGCTTTTGCTTTTCCATTTGTAGAGTATTCTAATAATTCTTCATGTCATGTCACTGATGATTGATGACTGACTTAATTATTAACACAAACTTGTTCTGTAGTGTGTTAGAAAACCATAAATAATGAACAGAAACTAACATTGAGAAAAGTAATTTAATGTATTTCTACTTCACATCATATCTAGAGACAGCAAAAGTTGATAATTTCAAATAGAAA
>NW_027760869.1:0-298 GCF_054177405.1 Leptonychotes weddellii
ACGCCGGGCACCGCTCCCCTGCACTTCCGTGGGGCAGTGACAGGACTCCCCTGCGCGGGAGGCCGGGGGCTCCGGGCCAGACCCCCGCGCCAGCTGCGTGCCAACGCGCCGGGGCTCTGCGCCCGTTTCCGCATCCGCAGAACGGAGACCCCAGTGTCACCGCCGCACCGCACACGCTCGCCGCGAGGACGAACGCCTGGTGCGGGGGCACCCTTGACGGCGCTGGGCCTCCGGGCGTCCTCCGCGAACGCCCCGCATTCCCACCCGAGGCTTCCGCACCAAAGGAGAAGTCGAGAAG
>NW_027760870.1:0-298 GCF_054177405.1 Leptonychotes weddellii
TAAGCAATAGCACAGAGGACCATAGGGGAAGGGAGGGAAATCTGAAGGGGGAGAAATCAGAGAGGGGGACAAACCATGAAAGACTATCTACCCCAGGAGACAAACTGAGGGTTTCAGAAAGGAGTGGGGGTGGGAGGATGGGTAACAGGGTGATGGGTATTAAGGAGGTTACATGTTGTGATGAGCACTGGATGTTATACGCAACTAATGAATCATTGAACAGTACACCAAAAACTAATGATGTACTATACAATGGCTAACTGAACATAATAAAAAAATAAAATATACATACTATAAA
>NW_027760871.1:0-4097 GCF_054177405.1 Leptonychotes weddellii
ATGGCCCTTCTTTTCACTACATCTGTGTCTTTGGGGTAAATACCCAGGAGTACAATTGCTGGGTCATAGGGTAGCTCTATTTTTAACTTTTTGAGGAACCTCCACACTGTTTTCCAAAGTGGCTGTACCAACTTGCATTCCCACCAACAGTGTAAGAAGGTTCCCCTTTCTCCACAACCTCTCCGACATTTATTGTTTCTTTCCCTGTCCATTTTTGCCATTCTAACTGGTGTAAGGTGGTATCTCAGTGTGGTTTTGATTTGGATTTCCCTGATGGCTAATGATGAACATTTTTTCATGTGTCTGTTAGCCATTTGTATGTCTTCTTCAGAGAAGTGTCTTTTCATATCTTCTGCCCACTTTTTGACTTGATTATTTGTTTTTTGGGTGTTGAGTTTGAGAAGTTCTTTATAGATTTTGGATACCAGCCCTTTATCTGTAGTGTCATTTGCAAACATCTTCTCCCATTCTGTGGGTTGCCTCTTTGTAAAACAAAACTTAAATGTCAGAAGATACATCCAAATATCAAGAAGTTCTTTTAAAAATATTATCCCAAAAGTCTAGGTGGAAAATGTTCTAGATCCATACTTTCTAGACAGAGTGAGTTCCACAAGAATCAATCTATTAAAGATACCACCAAATTTGGTGTATAATTCACTTTACTAAAGATTATATCACATCTAAGTATGTTTGGATTGGTATGGTCAAAGCTATAACCTATTTTTTTTTTAAGATTTTATTTATTTATTTGAGAGAGAGAGAAAGAGCACAAGCGGTGGGGAGGGGCAGAGGCAGAGGGAGAAGCAGACTCCCCGCTGAGCAGGGAGCCTGATGCGGGCCTTGATCCCTGGACTCTGGGATCATGACCTGAGCCAAAGGCTGATGCTTAACCGACTGAGCCACCCAGGTGCCCAGCTATAACCTATTTTTTGATGTCTGAGGCGTGTAGCAGTAACACATAGTCTAGTAATTTCCAGGCCCTTAATTGCTTTAGCTTAAGTATCTTCTTGAAGCTGGTATGGTTCATTCTCTTTGTCTTCTGAGCATCTTCATCTACATAAAAGAGCCCCCCTCCACATGGTTCCACCTCCAGGCCTTTTTCGGTATTCTTAGGATGGAGACCAGAGAACCCTGAAAGCCTTATGGAACTATCAAGGACTTTGGTAAGGTGAGTGAGCACTGATATTGGTTGCAAAATTTAAGGAGGCACCAAAAACTCAGTTATTAAGATAAATATTTAACGCAGTATTTTTAAAAAATAAAGATTAATGTAAAATCCAAAATAAATAAAATATCCGAATTTTAATTACGGATTCTTCCTTTTACCTCAGGTGCCAAAATGGCTCACACAGCAGTTATTTAAAATTTTGTTTTGATATCCCTTAAATATTCTTGAACCTTTTCCAGCATTTTTCCATTTTTATTAATAGAAGGTGCACTAAATTGTGTATTCCCAACCTACTCACCCATTTTCTTTCCAAGTCCTTTGCCCAACAAAAGTGAAATGAAACAGAAGGCTATCAACTTCATAATATATCAGCATTCTGCATCTCTTACTCTGATATAGGTCCTAAAGCAGCAAAGAACCTAATGTTGTTCCCATTTATATATTTATATGGACTCATACTCCATGTATCATTTGTGAAAACCTTTCCGTATCACGTTAGATCTCAATGGTCTCTCTAAAATTACTCTCTACAGTTCTGGAAGTGTCAACCCATTTTAATATATCATACAATGTCTACCTTTGCTGCATGATATGTATGTTCTCTGAAAGACAAACACTGAGCTACTTGAGGTAGTTTACTACTTTGTGTTGTAACATAAACAATGGGCTAGCACATAAATATTGAAAACCCACAGTCTCCTTTCTCCTAGAATCCAAGAATGCATCTCTTTGCTTTTTGGCACATACATCTTTGGAGTTTGTGACAGTATAATCAATGAACTCATCCTGTGCATCCATAAGAGATGTTATTCATCACTCTTCCTGGTCTTACCTCAACTAGGAAATGTTCATGTAACCTTTTAGATGTGTTTGCCTTAGATCAGTATTTATCCACCTTTTTCCTAAGGCACCCCTGCTGGCAGAAGAGTACGAAGTAATGCAGAATCCAGAAGCATTATGCCAAGCTGCAGATGGCAAACAGAACATTTAACTGTCATGTTTAACCTTTAAAATGCATGACAATTTTTCATTCTATTCCGTAATTCACTCATTCAACAAGTATTAGATGCCTATTCAGTGCCAGGCATTGTCACAGGGATACAGCAAAGAATACACATACTTGTATTTGTTTTTAATCTTATATTTTATGCAATTTAGCATAAGTAGAGAAACAAAAGCAAAAATTATCCCAAATCCAAGTGCAAAACTGATAATCTGAGATGCCTAATTATTGCTTCAAATACCACCAGTCATGCTTTTGCACATCCTGGGATTATGTGTGCTCCAGTTTGAGAAGCAGAGTCTTTGGTTAGCTCCCAGAAAACAAAAGAAATATTATTATTTACTCCGGATGAAAATACTTGGGAGTATCATGAGAACTAACTCTTTGCCTTCATTTCCATACATCAGGTTCTGCCTAGATTCTAAAATGACAAAGGTAGAATCTATTTCAATACCTTTAAAAAAAAATCATGTGTGAGGAGGAGGTGGAATCAGTCTTGACACTTTAAGGTCCAATCTTCCTTGACCTCAGCACTGCATTGTTCATCATTGCGTGTCTCACCCTTAATTAAAGTGCTCTTGAGTTCTTAATGCAGCTGCTGATCAGCTTCAGAAAGGATCTCTCCTTAGAAAAAGTTGATTTTCACACAAAAGAAACTTTCAGACTTGTCTCTGCAGAGATATGCTGAACACTCCTGGTATTCCCCTTTATTGGTCAGAACCAAAGCTAGTGAAAAAGTATTACATTCCTCAATGATAGTTTTGTCTTAAATAGTTTGATTTTAGCTATAGGTCTAACTCCAAAAATAAACATGGAATTGATCTGCTTGTGCTTGTGGATATGTAGTATATGTACTTTTGAAAGGAGGCAGTGATTTGCAATAGCACAAGTAATTTCCTATTAGGATTAAGATTCAATTCTCCACCTGCAGTGACTGGATAACTTGCATGAAGCCTGGCTCTCCTACCTGAAGTCCCCAAGTCAATCATTCCAAATTATTATGAAAAAGGTCTCATATGTGCATTAATGTGGATATGTGTTCTCTTGCAGACAGGGTACAAACTCAAGAATTCAGATCTTTTCAGACTGGCTAAATTAGAAAAGTAAGGGAACATCACAAATATATATATATATTTCACAACTATAGGATAAGGAGTATGCAATGGAATAACCAATGTCAACTGGCATGAGATTTCACTGTTTTAAAATTCAGATTAAGGTCAGTGTTTAATAACCTAAACTGAGAAAAGCCTAGGAGTGCACACCTTTTAATAACGCCACAGAGGATGCTGATTCACATACTACTCTAAGACTAAAGTCCACTTTAATCCTGAATATAATTTAGGTTTCTGGTTTTGTAAAGACTTAAATTTATCATGCCCAAAGGCTAGAATTCAGAAGGTTTAATGTTCTCTTCACCTCTGTCTTCTAATATTTTATATTAATGATGGCACTCAGAAGCATAAAGCCATCACTGTGTCCAGCATAGGAATTCCAAGTTACTACAATTCCTTGTATATGAACACACATCTGTGCACAGCTGCATTCTATCTTCAAGTCTTAGTGTTATAGGCTGGGTCTCTCTCTAACACTAAATGATTTTAAATATATGACCTTATTCCTACCAATAAGAGGAACTGGACATTTTATATTTGAAACTTTAAGGTCAGTTTATTAAGTTCAATGATGAAAGCTATCAGAAGAATATTCTCCTGAAAATTATTTTTTCTTAGAAAAAAAGAAAGAAAAATCAACACGTCAGCACAGCCACAGATGCTGTGGCAGTCACACCTCTCTGCAGATGGGGATAGTCCACTAGTCAGTCAAATCACTCTCTGGGTCAGCAGGATTATAGTCGGGATCATCCTCATCATCCTCTAGCTCCAAGTCATCCATTTCTTGGAACAGAGATTCATCTACCTCCAC
>NW_027760872.1:0-298 GCF_054177405.1 Leptonychotes weddellii
AGGAAGGAAGGAAGGAAGGAAGAAAAGAAAGAAAGAAAGGAAGGAAGGAAGGAAGGAAGGAAGGAAGGAAGAAAAGAGAAAGAAAGAAAGGAAGGAAGGAAGGAAGGAAGGAAGGAAGGAAGAAATGAAAGAAAGAAAAAGAAAATTAAAAATCTATATTAACTTCATATTAATTTGAAGTCAGGTTTCCTACAGTAGGTGGATACACACCTACCATTTATCTGGTGTGTATCAGCTCTGAAAATGAAAAGCAAGTTGAAATTTAAGAAAAAAATTGAAATAATGTCAAATGACAGGC
>NW_027760873.1:0-298 GCF_054177405.1 Leptonychotes weddellii
CCGGGCACCGCTCCCCTGCACTTCCGTGGGGCAGTGACAGGACTCCCCTGCGCGGGAGGCCGGGGGCTCCGGGCCAGACCCCCGCGCCAGCTGCGTGCAGCCAACGCGCCGGGGCTCTGCGCCCGTTTCCGCATCCGCAGAACGGAGACCCCAGTGTCACCGCCGCACCGCACACGCTCGCCGCGAGGACGAACGCCTGGTGCGGGGGCACCCTTGACGGCGCTGGGCCTCCGGGCGTCCTCCGCGAACGCCCCGCATTCCCACCCGAGGCTTCCGCACCAAAGGAGAAGTCGAGAAG
>NW_027760874.1:0-298 GCF_054177405.1 Leptonychotes weddellii
GCTGTTGGGGTGAGAAATTCTGGCTGGCCTTTCTGCTCTTTCTCCAGCAAGGGCGCGGCGTGGATGGGCTCAAGAAGGACAGACAGAAGAAACAACTGGGGAAAGTTGCTGAGGAAGGGCCGGGGCTAGCACGTAGGCATTTACGCGGCCCTCCGTGTGTGCCAGATACTGGATTCCCAGCTACGGGACAGGAAGTGCGCCCAGAGAGGGGAGGCAACCTGCCCGAGGTCACACAGCCAGGAGGGCACTGTGTCTGATAGTCTTTTCTGGGAGCCTTCCCCAGTAGACAGCAGGCCCC
>NW_027760875.1:0-298 GCF_054177405.1 Leptonychotes weddellii
GGCAAGTGCCCTCCCCACTCCTGAGCTCTCTTTGCCCTGGGCCCATCACACCTTTCCTAACCTGTGGCTGCCATGACTAGGTGCTTGCTTTCTCTGCATTATTTTTGTATAATGCTATACAAGCAAATGAAACTATACCCTTGTCCTTCCATTTTTATGCAAACGGGGAATCCTAAACTCACCTTTCTGCAGCTTGTGTTTTCACCCTCCAACACTCTCTTTTCTTGGCTGTCCTGGCAGATGATAATATTTAAGACATAATCCAAGGCACAGGGGAGCACAGGATTCTTACTTAAGA
>NW_027760876.1:0-298 GCF_054177405.1 Leptonychotes weddellii
AATAAATAAAATCTTTAAAAAAAAAAAAAAAGAATTCAGTATTATCTGAAATGTTTCAGTTCTTAAAATATCTGAAGCAAATATGACAAAATATTAATTTTTTTTTTAAAGATTTTATTTATTTATTTGAGAGAGAGAATGAGACAGAGAGAGAGAGCATGAGATGGGGGAGGATCAGAGGGAGAAGCAGACTCCCTGCTGAGCAGGGAGCCTGATGCGGGACTCGATCCCCGGACTCTAGGATCATGACCTGAGCCGAAGGCAGTCGCTTAACCAACTGAGCCACCCAGGCGCCCAA
>NW_027760877.1:0-298 GCF_054177405.1 Leptonychotes weddellii
CAAGCTTCTCCCCACTTGGCCCTTAACTCACCCGCACGTGTCGGGAGCTCCGCCGGGGCGCTCCCGCCGGAGCAGAGGCCGCAAGGAAAAGGACAGCCTGAAACCGAGGGGGGCCCCGCCCCGGGGCGGATACGGAGCAGGCCCTTAGTGGGCGGGGCCCGGAAGCCCCGCCCAGGAAAGTCCGGGTTAGAAAAATGCAGGAGCCGTGGCAGAGGTGAGCTTACTTAGAGAAGCTAGCACCTCACAATAGGAAGGGCAGGAATCTGCACGAGGGCTACACTTATTTGACCCCCATCCC
>NW_027760878.1:0-298 GCF_054177405.1 Leptonychotes weddellii
ACGTCAGCAAGTTAACGAGCTCACACCTGAGCCCTCGGTCAGGTGCCGACCCTCCCGCTCTCAGCTCGCTTGTCCACTGAGCGCAGGGCCGCCTGGGCTGGAGCCCCTGAGCAGAGGCAGCCTTGCTGGGGGAGAAGAGCTCTCCTCCTGGGCCCTGAGGACGAGTCTCCTGCCCCGGGGGGAGCTGCAGCGCCCGCGGGCCCTGAACTCCCACGCCGAGCCTGATGGAAGGGAAGTGAGCTGGGGACAGTGGTCACAGTGAGAGGCCTGCCCGAGTCCCAGACGCCTCTCCCTGCAT
>NW_027760879.1:0-298 GCF_054177405.1 Leptonychotes weddellii
CTTGTGTCCTGCTCACCAAATCTCAGTTGTACCCTCAGAACTGGGTCCCTGAATTTCTCCCCTTTCGTCATATAAGCAGGCACTTGGGCTTCATCTCCTCCCTCAGCCTGGGGCTCCCTGAGGGTAGGGCTGTGTCTCCCCCTCAGCCTGGGGCTCCCTAAGGGCAGGGCTGTGTCTCCCCCTCAGACTGGGGCTCCCTGAGGGCAGGGCTGTGTCTCCCCCTCAGACTGGGGCTCCCTGAGGTCAGGGCTGTTTCTCCCCTCAGACTGGGGCTCCCTAAGGGCAGGGCTGTGTCTCC
>NW_027760880.1:0-298 GCF_054177405.1 Leptonychotes weddellii
TAATTGCCTCACCTGATCAAACATTGTTTTGTATTATCTTCCAGCTATTTCATTTTGTATGGAAGTGGAAAAATCAAAACAGGGGCTGGGTCATTCACTCTTTTTTAATCTCCTCACTGTTACCACCCTCCCCTTCTCATGAGAGTCTAAGATAGGGGTGGGCATATTTTGACTTACAAAGTGATAACTAATTAGAAGAACACATCCTACTTATTGTAATTCCTTAAATAAGGCTTTTATCTTATTCTTCACACTCTCCACCATCCCATCAATAGCTCTGAATGCTGCATGATAGACA
>NW_027760881.1:0-298 GCF_054177405.1 Leptonychotes weddellii
CTCTCTAAGTATGTTACTTCTTCTTGAAATTTATAAATGTGGACTTTTGGGTATTATTTTATATTTAATGTTTAGGATGATGTCTTGTTAAATTATATAAGTTATACCAAAATGTCTCCTGAAGATAAACCATGGCAAGATTCCTTTTTTCCCTCTGTGTTTGAACACATGGGACATAGATTTGAATTTTTTTTTTTTTAAAGATTTTATTTATTTATTTGAGACAGAGAGAATGAGAGAGACAGAGAGCACATGAGAGGGGGGAGGGTCAGAGGGAGAAGCAGGCTCCCTGCCGAGC
>NW_027760882.1:0-4097 GCF_054177405.1 Leptonychotes weddellii
TATTAGGAGACCAAACACAAGTTCAACATGGGATTACATGTGCTAGACTTTATAGTGACTAGTAGTTTAGGAGAACTATTACTGTCACACATTTCCTGGCTTTTTTCCTTCTAGGTGAAAATTTGTGATATGCAAATGCGTGGCACACCGCGAGACTTACTTCCAGGAGACCCTATTTGTAGTCCAGTAGCAGCAGTGCTGGCGGAGGCCACTATTCAGCTTATCCGTATCCTTCACCGAACAGACCGTTGGACTTACTGCATTAACAGAAAAATGATGGAAAGGCTGCATAAAATTAAGATATGTATTAAAGAGTCAGGTCAGAAGCTAAAGAAAAGCCGCTCGGTTCAAAGCCGAGAGGAAAATGAAATGAGAGAGGAGAAGGAGAGCAAAGAGGAAGAGAAAGGTAAACATAATAGACATGGCCTTGCTGACCTCTCAGAGCCGCAGCTGAGGACCCTTTGCATAGAGGTGTGGCCTGTGCTGGCAGTGATAGGAGGAGTTGATGCTGGTCTTAGAGTTGGAGGTCGGTGTGTTCACAAGCAAACTGGGCGCCATGCCACGCTGCTGGGAGTGGTCAAAGAGGGCAGCACGTCTGCCAAGGTCCAATGGGATGAAGCAGAAATTACCATCAGGTATGATCTGTTGAGTTACACTTTTAGCAAACGAGTATTTTATGGTGAAATGGGCCTATGGACAGTGAGTAACTGTATTTTAGATGAGCTGCCAGTTTTTAAAATATTTTTTTTTCATATAGCTGGGTATGAGTACTGTGATTTCATAAAGGAATATATTCCAAAGCCATGTTACCTGGAATATTAGTGGTTTATAAGATACATGGGTTTTGTTTTGTTTTGTGAAGAAATGGTAAGCTCACTAATTTAGGTTTAACTGGGATCTGTCTTTCTGTTTTTCATTTGGCTGCTTGCTTTTTGATCATTTCCATTACACACTGGGGTAGAAAAAAGCCAGCCAGCACATTTGTCAATTACATTTTTGTAGGTGGGCTTTGAATGTGGGCAGGAACATTTGAGTGACTAAAATTCCTATCCCTTCGGGGTACAATATTTTGGGTAGATACGGAAATTACATTTATTTGACACAAACTGTATACTTAAAAGCATTTAGATGTCTTTGCAATCACATAGGATTTGTGTGAAATAGAAACTTCATGTTTTAGAGGAAATGTGTCAAGAATCTTCATTGATAAGGGGACTCATTTATCTAATGATTCTACATAGTTGCATCATTTGAAAATGTGATTTATTAGTGATAATACATAACTATTCATTGTATTGCCTGAAGTGATTGTTCTATAGTGGTTTTTTTTTTAAGATTTTATTTATTTATTTGACAGAGAGATAGAGAGCACAAGTAGGCAGAGTGGCAGGCAGAAGGAGAGGGAAAAGCAGGCTCTCCATGGAACGGGGAGCCCGACGTGGGGCTCGATCCCAGGACCCTGGGATCATGACCTGAGCTGAAGGCAGCCGATTAACCCACTGAGCCACCCAGGCGCCCCTGTTCTGTAGTGTTTTTGTTTTGTTTTGTTTTTTGTTTCGTTTTTTAAAGATTTTATTTATTTATCTGACAGAGAGAGACACAGTGAGAGAGGGAACACAAGCAGGGGGAGTGGGAGAGGGAGAAGCAGGCTTCCCGTAGAGCAGGGAGCCCGATGCGGGGCTCGATCCCAGGACTCTGGGATCATGACCTGAGCCGAAGGCAGACGTTTAATGACTGAGCCACCCAGGCCACCCCTGTTCTTTAGTGTTAATATGACATGGTACAATATCCAAAAAAGTGGTACTTAAGTATTCTTTGGAGGCAGTACTGTTTTAGAATCTTAACAATAGCTGTAGATTCTCTCAGCTGAAAACTTAACACATACATAAAATTTATACACAATTTCATCCTATACTTACATTCCCCCACTCTACCAAGCTAAGAAACTAGTGAAAAATTTACAGTGTTACATGAAAGTATCTACCTTTTCTTTTATTCTTTGCCTTGTTTCAGAAAGGATTTATGATGCCTTAATTAAGATGCAAATAAAATAAAGCAAAATAAATCAAATTAAAGCAAATAAGAAAATGAGGAAAAGGGAAAATAAGATTAAGAAGATTAATCTAGAACCAAGATTTAGGTTAATATGACAAATTTATGCCACCAAACTTTTGGTATTTGCGAAAGCTATTACATTTTGTGTATTTATAACATTTTTAAACTTCAGTAAATTCTTGCCAAATACCAGGAAATATGTGATCATATTTTTGCTTAAGCTACAAATTAGAAGCATTAATTGAAGACTACAAGATAATTTTTTAAATGAAAACAAAGTCTTGGAACCTCTTGAATAGGTTATAGTCATTACCCATATAATAAGCGAAATCTGTTCTACAGACTTTTCAAATAGCTTACATCGGGATAGGCAAACTGCATCTGGCCCACCTCTTGTGTTTGTAATAATGTTACACACAGCCACACCCATTCATTTAGGTATTCAATGGCTGCTTTCACATTATGATGGCAGGGTTGAAAGGTTGCCGTGGAGACTGTGTGGCCTGCAAGGTCTAAAATATTTACTATTTGACTCTTTTTAGAAATTTTGCTAATTTCTACATTAGAGTATAGTAAATACTCTGATTTGAAAATACATGCACATCTCATTGCTTTTGCATTTATCATCACATCTCCCTATTTTCTCATAAAATACTCATTTTTCTCTCTGTAATGATTTCTGTAGTTCATGTAAATTATTCTTTGTACTGTGTACATGATGCATCTTACTTTGTTTACATTATTTTCTGTACCTTCCTCCTGTCTATCCCTCACTTGCTTCTTCCTGTGTCATTCTGATCTTATTAAAGCTTCCCAACTTTTTGGTCGCCTAGTGATACTCCATTGTATAATCTGGAACCCTGTGAACCACTGCCTTTTGATGTGGCGCGATTCCGAGGCCTGACGGCTTCTGTGTTGCTGGACCTCACATATCTGACTGGTATTCACGAAGACATGGGCAAACAGAGCACCAAGCGACATGAAAAGAAACACCGACATGAGTCTGAGGAGAAAGGGGATGTTGAGCAGAAAACCGAGAGTGAATCTGCTGTAGATACGCGAGCAGGCTTAACATCTGATGATGTCAAAAGTCAGGGTACCACAGCCTCCAAATCAGACAACGAAATAGCTTCATTTTCTTTAGATCCAACACTGCCAAGTGTGGAATCCCAACATCAGATAACAGAAGGAAAAAGAAAAAATCACGAACACATATCCAAAAACCATGACATAGCCCAGTCGGAAATCCGAGCAATCCAGCTGTCCTATCTCTACCTCGGTGCTATGAAATCACTTAGTGCTCTTCTTGGCTGTAGTAAATATGCTGAGCTGTTGCTGATACCAAAGGTTCTGGCTGAAAATGGCCATAACTCAGACTGTGCAAGCTCTCCAGTCGTTCATGAAGATGTGGAGATGCGTGCAGCCTTGCAGTTCTTGATGCGACACATGGTGAAGCGAGCAGTCATGCGGTCACCCATAAAGAGAGCATTGGGATTAGCTGATCTGGAACGAGCTCAAGCCATGATCTATAAATTAGTGGTCCATGGGCTCTTGGAAGACCAGTTTGGGGGCAAAATTAAGCAAGGTATGTTACCTGCTTTTTTTTTTTCTTTTGTGTCGTTGAAATTATTTACAATGTCAGATATGATATATTCCCTAAGTGATTTATAAAAAAAATTTTTTTTAATAAAAGTTTTCACATTGTTTTTCCTTTGCAAAGCAAACAGTTCTTTTTTGTTTCTTTTATATTAATAATTATCTGTCTACTTATAATTTTCTATCTTAAACCTACACAAGCATAGAACTTAATAATCATTATTATATTTTGTAAAACTTAACTCATGCCGCAAAAGGTACTCAAATATTTATTGATCTGAATCGAGATGTATATTATTCTGATAACTTCTCAGAGATGTTTTATTTTATTTATTTATTTATTTTAAATTTTATTTTGTTAGTCACCATACATTACATCATTAGTTTTTGATGTAGTGTTCTATAATTCATTGTTAATGTATAACACCCAGTGCTCCATTCAATAC
>NW_027760883.1:0-298 GCF_054177405.1 Leptonychotes weddellii
ATATATGATTGGAAATGGAGTTCTTGGTATAAGTAAACCAGACACTTTAAGGGGGAAAATAAATGTGTGCATTGAGTTAGATTTGTCCTTGACTTTTTAATTCATTTTTTAAATTTAAATTCAATTAGCCAACATATAGTACATCGTTAGTTTTTGTTGTAATGTTCAATGATTCATTAGCTGCATATAACACCCAGATTTTTGAAAAAGATGGCAGAAGAGTAGGGGACCCTATTCCAACTGGTCCCCAGAATTGAGCAGGATATCTACCAAACCAATTTGAACACCCATGAAATCA
>NW_027760884.1:0-298 GCF_054177405.1 Leptonychotes weddellii
AGTTTATAAGTTGGCCTTAGCTTTCTTTTCTGCCCTATCTCCTTCACCTGCCTGCACGGTACCTTATTCTCCAGGCTACTCAAATGATTTCCTATTCCCGAGTGTGTCTCCATGCCTTTGCTCATGGCTATATCTTCTGTCAGGACTGCCCTTTCCCATCTTAACAACCTAACTCCAATTAACTCTTCAAAATTCACCTGGGGCATCACCTTATTTGGCAGGCTTTCCCTACTGCGAACTCTTCTGTTCCTCTCCCAGCCAGCCACGCCTGTCCCTGCGCTTGCACGCTGTATTATTC
>NW_027760885.1:0-298 GCF_054177405.1 Leptonychotes weddellii
CCACTTGCCAAATCTCAAAGGGTTCATTGGGCAGTTTAAATGCCCAGAGGAGGTATGGATTTCTTTCCCAGGATTGTATTTTGGACCAATGGGACGAGCAAGGTAGGCACTTTTTGCAGCCTTCTTAATATTTCCCCACCAATATTGGTTCATGAACACTATCAGTTTGTTATTAGACCAATGGTTTAATGTTTGTACTGTTGTCAGGCACGGGAATTTTAGAATTTTGGGGAGGGCCAGATTGTTACTTGATCCAAGGCAGAATTCTCTCTTTTTATCAGTCATTAGATTCCCAACA
>NW_027760886.1:0-298 GCF_054177405.1 Leptonychotes weddellii
GGAAGCCTGCTTCTCCCTCTCCCACTCCCCCTGCTTGTGGATGAAAGAGAGAGGGAACTCTCTCGCTGTGTCTCTGTTGAATAAATAAATAAAATCTTTAAAAAAAAAAAAAAGAAACTTAAATTCTCAATGACATGGCCAAAGGCGACATGTTATCTTGATACATAACTTCGGGGGGTTTGCCCCCCAAAGAACTCACGCACCACTGTCTCCAGGCATAACGTGAGCTTAAATAGTCCTATTTCTCAAACGTGAAGAGTAGGGAGATCGTACAGTAAAAATACAACTTCCTGATGCA
>NW_027760887.1:0-298 GCF_054177405.1 Leptonychotes weddellii
GGCAAGTGCCCTCCCCACTCCTGAGCTCTCTTTGCCCTGGGCCCATCACACCTTTCCTAACCTGTGGCTGCCATGACTAGGTGCTTGCTTTCTCTGCACTATTTTTGTATAATGCTATACAAGCAAATGAAACTATACCCTTGTCCTTCCATTTTTATGCAAACGGGGAATCCTAAACTCACCTTTCTGCAGCTTGTGTTTTCACCCTCCAACACTCTCTTTTCTTGGCTGTCCTGGCAGATGATAATATTTAAGACATAATCCAAGGCACAGGGGAGCACAGGATTCTTACTTAAGA
>NW_027760888.1:0-298 GCF_054177405.1 Leptonychotes weddellii
ATCACAGAACCTCAGAGCTCAGAAGACATTTGGGGTCCTTACCTACAGGCAAGGTCAGGACGAAATCCTCCCTCTCTGTAAATCTTGTTCATAAAGATACTCAGAAAAGGGAATTTTAGATCCAAGCCTCCCATTTGTCTGACGGTCCTAGTGTGCCTTCATGGGGTCCAAGTCCCTTCCGTCACTGTGTAAATTAAGCTCCTCGTGTTCCTGTCCTTGGTGGAGATGGACAACAGCAGGCGATTGCCTGTCACAAAATAGATCTCCTTTAGTTGAGACTCGGTCTAATTCAGTCCTC
>NW_027760889.1:0-298 GCF_054177405.1 Leptonychotes weddellii
AAACACACATACGCACACACACACAAACTGGTTGTCTCACTTTTTGAGATGCTAAAATGTATCGATGGATTCAAGTGGTAACAGCTTTTGCTTTTCCAGTTGTAGAGTATTCTAATAATTCTTCATGTCATGTCACTGATGATTGATGACTGACTTAATTATTAACACAAACTTGTTCTGTAGTGTGTTAGAAAACCATAAATAATGAACAGAAACTAACATTGAGAAAAGTAATTTAATGTATTTCTACTTCACATCATATCTAGAGACAGCAAAAGTTGATAATTTCAAATAGAAA
>NW_027760890.1:0-298 GCF_054177405.1 Leptonychotes weddellii
AGTTTGCATTCCTACCAACATGTATATTTTAAATTCCATCATTTAAAAGATAAACAGTTTATTTAGCAACTGACTAAATGAATCTCAAATATATGCTGCCAAACACATAACCTATCTAAAGACATATAAGTTGTATCAATAGACTGGTTCTTCAAAAAAATAATAAACTCACAGAAATTAGATGAAAATTTAAAAAAAAGCCTACTGAATTGCAGGTAGAGATCCGAGATAGGAACCACAAAAGGGTCAGTTCAGCTGGGGACACCAACATCAGCCAGTTTCCAGCTATTCCAGCTGC
>NW_027760891.1:0-298 GCF_054177405.1 Leptonychotes weddellii
CATCCGATAAAGACATTACTCTTATTATTATGTCTTCGAGTCCTCCGATTTCTCTATGATTTTATCATATATGTTTATACTCTTAAAGAATACATTTATTGGGCGCCTGGGTGGCTCAGTTGGTTGAGCGACTGCCTTCGGCTCAGGTCATGATCCTGGAGCCCCGGGATCGAGTCCCGCATCGGGCTCCCTGCTCAGCGGGGGGTCTGCTTCTCCCTCTGACCCTCCCCCCTCTCATGTGCTCTCTCTGTCTCATGCTCTCTCTCTCAAATAAATAAATAAAATCTTAAAAAAAAAA
>NW_027760892.1:0-298 GCF_054177405.1 Leptonychotes weddellii
CAAACCAAATCGGCATATACAGAAAATGCAATGTCATTCAGTCATAGGAAAGGAATTAAGTTCTGCTATGTGCTACAGTAGGGGTGGACCTTGAAAATATTAAGTGAAATCAGCCAGATGCAAAAGGACAAATACTGTGTCACTCTACTTATATGAACTATCTAGAATAGGAACATTCATAGTGACAGAAAGCAGGTTATGTTACCAGGAGCCAGGGGAAGGGGAGAATGGAGAGTTATTATTTATTTATTTATTATTTTTTTTAAAAGATTTTATTTATTTGACAGAGACACAGCGA
>NW_027760893.1:0-4096 GCF_054177405.1 Leptonychotes weddellii
GTCCCTCGCTTGTCCCTGTGCTAGCGGTGGGCCTGGGTGCACCCCCAGCTGTCCCTGGGAGAGAACCTTCCGGAAGGTTGGGACGGGGTCTCACCGGGACGTTGATCTGGACGCCGTCGCAGTCCCCTCTGGGCTGGTCCACCTGCGATACCCCATTACTGCAGAAGGAGCTGTAGGTGACTTTCAGGGTGCTGGGGACCATGTTGTGGTCCAGAAAGACCCTGGAGGAGAGTTTCTGGGGGGGGAAAGAGCGGCCGTGGTTTAGGGGTTCCTCCCACTGTCCTCGGACCCTTCCTGGCCGATGGCGCCGATGCCTCTTCATTGCTCATCCCTCCCTCCACCCACGGAGAGCTGGGGCGGCAGCATGCCCCATACCCCTGCAGGCAGTGGCCGGGCTACCAATGCCATGGCCCCCCAGGACAGGCCAGTGAGGTGGCCGACGGGAACAGGCCACGGCCACGGGGACGGGGCCTGCCGGTCCCACCCACCACCACGTGCCCAGAGCCAGGCACGGGCTAGGAGCTGGGGGAACTGGGTAAATGAATGAGAGACAGACGGAGATGGAGACGGAGATGGAGAGAGACAGGGAGAGAGAGACAGAGGGAGAGGGAGAGACAGAGACAGAAAGACAGACACAGAGAGGGAGACAGAGACAGAGAGAGACAGCAACAGAGACAGAGAGGGAGACAGAGACAGAGACAAAAACAGAGACAGGGAGACAGAGAGACGGGGACAAAGAGACGGAGGGAGACAGAGACAGAGAGGGAGAGACAGAGGGACAAAGAGACAGAGGGAGAGACAGAGACAGAAACAAAGAGGGAGAGACAGACACAGAAAGACAGACACACAGAGAGAGAGACAGAGGGACAAAGAGAGGGAGACAAAGAGAGAGGGAGGAACAGAGACAGACAGAGAGGGAGAGACAGAGACAGAAAGGGAGAGACAGAGACACAGAGAGAAAAAGAGACAGACAGAGACAGAGAGACAGAGTCAGAGGCGAGTGAGCAGTGACAGTCGTGGGTGTGAAGACACAGGAGGGCCCGCCTTGGGGGTTTCGGGCTCCACAAGGGCACAAGGAGCAAACACAACCCCTCACCAGAGCTCTAGCTCCATTCGAGGGCCCGGCACTTCCCGGGTGCTCTCAGCCTGCAGCACGTGGGGAGGCCACCAGGACTGCGGCCTAAGAGGAGGCTGGGTGCCCGTGTTTCAGGGAGGGCAGAGGTGAGGGTCAGGCAGGGCACAAACCACGCCATCCCCGGGCGAGGACCCGGCTGCCCCGTGGGAAGAGCCAGCATCCACTAATCCAGAAGGCCTGATGGTGGCCCTGTGAGGCAGGGCCCCCCCCCCGCAGACCCCCCTTCGGCTGGCCTGCGGCAGGGAGGGCAGGGGTCTGCCCCCAGCCCCGGGGACCCCTGCGGAGCGCCAGGGGCACTCACGTTGTAGGCGTTCTTGATGAGCTGCACCACATTGCTGGAGTCGTCCGACAGCTCCCCGACCGCTGACTTGGGGATGACCTCAGTGAGTTTCTGTTGGGCAAGGAGACCAGACCTGTCTCAGCTGGAGCCCTGGGGCCACGGAAGCCGCAGCGTCCCTGGGGTTTGTAACACCCCAGAGGGTTCCTTCTTGCTCATAAAATGGCCCAGACTGCCCCTCCCCCCCCCCCCCCCCAGATAGCTTATCGCTCTCAGTTAAGACCAGGTCAGTGGCTCAGGAACAGCCCATTTCCTTGCTGGGAGCACTCCTCCGTGGCCGACCTCCAGCTCGTGACCTGCTGGGAGAGCTGTCCCTCGCCACCGTGACAGAGCGACCCGGCGTGCGGATACGTCAGCTACGGCCAAGGGCAGAGAATCTCAAAATGTGCCAACACCGGCAGGAAGGGGTGAGGGGTGAGCATTTCAGTGTGTTGATGTAATTTAATTTTAGTGATGACTGTGGTAAGCAGGAATGGGGCCCTGGGCTCCAGCGGGCCGGGGGTCCCGTGGCGCCTGCGCATGGGCAGGCTGGAGCACCCGTAACGCAGACAGGCCTGGGGCCAGCCTCCAGGACACCTCTGTGCCCCCTCCTCCCCTCACACTCTCTTTCACGGAAGACTGAATCCTCGCTCTGTCTTACAGAACTGATGCTTGTGCCACTTCTCTGCCCCAAAGCTCCCCCCTGTGACTCCCCAGATAGAGTCCAGGTACGTCCACGGAGCCCACAAGGCCTGGCACAGCCCGGCCACCAACCCCTGGTGGCCTCCACTGCCCTCTCCCCTCCACCCCTTGCGCAGGACCCCCCTGTGGCTCTGGGAAGCTGGGCTCTCCCCTGTCCTGTCCCTCCAACCTGCTCTCCCCTCAGTGTGGGGCACCAAGGACAGTCCAGCAAATGCTCTCCTTACAGGCTCTGGGTCGCCTCGATGCCCCTCACCCAGGAGCCCCATGAATGAGGGTCGGGAAACAGGCTCAGAAAGGCCCGGACACACTAGGGCATCGTCCATCCTGGGGGTTTGCAGTTCAAACCTCCTGCTTCTACTCCATCACAGCACCGTCCTGCCCCGACAGCAAAATACCGGGGCCAGCTGTGCCCCCTAGTACTGCCTGCCGGGTCCTGATGGTGCACCCGGTCATCAGCCCGGCACGGAGCCCCGGTCCCTGTGGTTTGGCAAGCTTCCAGTGCCCACCCCAGGGGTTCTCTGGACCCCTGCCCCTCCCCCTCCTCTGCATCTCCTGCAGGGTCCTGTCCCCTTTCGGAGTCTGGAAAACTGACAGTAGGAGCTGCGGGTCTCCGTCTTGGTGCCGGCCCCCCGCCAGCATCCCCCGCCCCAGAAGCGGCAGCAGGCGCCCCCAGGGCGGAAAGCAGGACTCGGGGAGGGTGGGGGAGCCAGCAGGTGCTCTCACAGCGCACCAGAGCCGAGAGGAGGCCACCCTGCTCATCCACAGACTGCGCAGGCACGGAAGGCAGTAACGCAAACACGTGCCGGACAGAGGGCACGAAGGACAGAAGAGAAACTGGCCCAGGAACAGAAAGTTCCCCGTGCTCTGGAAGAACTGAACAGGAACAGTCATTCCGTGAAGTCAGGAGGTCAGGACAGAGCAGGGTTCCCGAAGCAGAGAAGAAGTGTTGTCAGCGTGCGAGAGCTGGTTCCCTGGGTGGGGAGACAGCCCTGGTGGGGCGTTTTGGGGGCGCGTCCCTCTGGAATGCGCCCGGCCCACCCTGTGCACCCGACGTGTGATGGACGCGCTGATGTCGCAATGCGCATGCGTACAAACCGAGGCCGGGGCCCGCAGAAAGAGTCGCTGTGTCGTAGCAGACATGGAAACGCGGCGGCTGCGTTACAGTCCGCCGACAGAGAACATCCTCCTCCCCTGTGCGTCCGCGCAGCGCCCCGAGCCTCACCGGCTGCAGCGCCCCTCCGCCGCCCCCTGCCCGCCGCCACGCTGTGAGCATGTGCCAGCCGCCCCGCCCCCGCCCCCCCCCCCGCCCCCCCGCTCAGGACCCCGGCTGCACCAACCTCGTAGGTTTTCACCATTCTCTTGGTCACCGCAAAGATGGGCTGGATGTTGTTTTCAGCCAGTTTGTGTGCCAGCTGGCCCACCGACGGGTAGTCCTGGAGGGGACGTCTGGTCAGGTGGCCCGGAGGTCAGGCACAGAGCCCCAGGCCCTCCGTCTGCTCCACCCAGGGCCCAGAGGCCTAGCCCCCCCACCCCGAGCAGTTCAGGGTGCGGTGTCAGCTCGCAGCAGGCGAAGGCAAGCTCCTGCGATGGGGACCAGACCAGAGGACGCTGACCTCCCCCCTAGCCCCCTGGACTCCCTGTGCCGCCTGCTCCCTGCTCCTCTGGGGCAGAGCCCCTGACGCCACAGCCCGGCCCCTGCGTTCCCTCCTGGGCCCCCTGTGCTGCCCGCTCCCTCCGAGGACACGGGGACACAGGGACACGGGAGGGCCCCCTGTGCTGTCGGTCCCTCCGAGGACACGGGGACACATGGACACGGGAGGGCCCCCTGGGCTGTCGGTTCCTCCGAGGACACGGGCACACAGGAGGGCCCCCTGGGCTGTCGGGCCCTCCGAGGACAGGGGGACACAGGGACACGGGAGGGCCCCCTGGGCTGTCGGTCCCTC
>NW_027760894.1:0-298 GCF_054177405.1 Leptonychotes weddellii
GGCGCCTGCGGTCATCAGAGGCCAACGCTGGGACCGGAAGGGGCACCGAGGCCCCCGCGTGTGCACGCACACACAGACCCCACGCACGCCACGCACATGCACAGACCGATGCGCACACGCACAGATCAACATGCACACGCAGACCCACACGCAGACCCACACGCATGCGCCGCACACAGATCAACACATGTGCACACACGCAAACACCTACACACACCGCGCACACACCACACGCACACCGTACACAGACCAACATGCATGCACACGCTGCACACACACCTACACATGCCACGCATAC
>NW_027760895.1:0-298 GCF_054177405.1 Leptonychotes weddellii
CCAGGCATCCACAGCCAAGGTCACCCAGTCCCCAAATCCTCCCTCTTCTCATGTCCGCCAATCCCTGAGTGCTCCCTTATTTAGTGAGAAATACTCCCGGCTTTTGGCTTCAGTGTTTCTCTGAGTGGTGCCCACTTGCTTTGACAAGATAATTAGGCCTGTCTCCTGGAAATAATGTGAGGAGCAAATGATACCCTTCGTGAAGAGCTCCCGATGAGGGGGCCTGGTCCAGGTGGGAGAGCCAGTCCAGCAGAAACACATCTGCCAGCTACGGACAGGAGAGGAGATGCTGAGCAGA
>NW_027760896.1:0-298 GCF_054177405.1 Leptonychotes weddellii
AAAAAGTTGTCCCTAAACGCTTTGAGGATGTTGGAATTGGCCCAAAGCTGGCCTGAAGCCCCACACCCAAAGTAACAGACTCAGGCCTCAAATCCAGGGATTGTGAATGCGTTCCGGAACCTTGAGGGCCCTTCCGGCTCTGAGGCAGGAAAGAGCGGGACCTGAGACAAACTCCTGCCTCAGTGTCCCCACGGTGGCTCTGGCGCAGAGCGGTCCCTGCCGATGTCTTAGCCTCTCTGAAATCCAGGCTACTTGCCTGTGAAGTTCAAGTCCTGGGACCGCTGCGAGGAATACATCA
>NW_027760897.1:0-298 GCF_054177405.1 Leptonychotes weddellii
CAAACCCTGCTGTCATGGCCTCTCCAGCTAGCAGGGAATGCAGGGGTCTCTTGCTATCCACAGCATTTGTCCCTCACTTCGAAGGTGGGGTCGGACAGAGAAGGACCCCAGGTTGTCTAAATCTGTTTGGATCCTGAGAGCCGGATAGCAGGAGCTCCCTCTCAGCATTCAGATGGCCAGGGACTGGCTCTGAAATTTTGGCAGAATCTGACTCAGTTCTGAGTTTGGGGAGCAAGGGGCATGCTTACCGATTGCAGGTGCACAATAACTCTCACGGGCTTTAGTCGGGTACCAGGAG
>NW_027760898.1:0-298 GCF_054177405.1 Leptonychotes weddellii
ATGAGATTAAGAATTCCTTATATCAGTGAGATCATATGATACATGACTTTCTCCAATTGACTTATTTCGCTTAGCATAATACCCTCTAGTTACATCCATGTCATTACAAATGCATGCCAGATTTTTTTTTATAATCACAAGTAGCCCGTACTAACACCTTATAATAAATTAAGTCTAAACTTCTCTTCCGTAATCAGCCCTCATTCCCTAACTCTTTTCCAGAGGAGCATGTCTTTCTAGACTTTTCTATGCACTCAAATACATGAGTGTACCCAATGAAGGGTTGTATTCTTTCATG
>NW_027760899.1:0-298 GCF_054177405.1 Leptonychotes weddellii
AGCCCCAACAACCTGACAGTGGATCTCCCTTCTTCCCTAACCAAGTTCTACTCTTCTGCAAAGCTCAGTCCTTCATTGTTGTTCTAAATGTGGTCAAGTCTTGGGCGTCTGGGTGGCTCAGTTGTTAAGCAACTGCCTTCGGCTCAGGTCATGGTCCCAGGGTCCTGGGATCGAGTCCCATATCGGGCTCTCTCCTCTGTGGGAAGCCTGCTTCTCCCTCTCCCACTCCCCCTTGCTTGTGTTCCCTCTCTCACTGTGTCTCTCTCTGTCAAATAAATAAATAAAATCTTTAAAAAAA
>NW_027760900.1:0-298 GCF_054177405.1 Leptonychotes weddellii
CAGTCGTTAAGCGTCTGCCTTCGGCTCAGGTCATGATCCCAGGGTCCTGGGATCGAGTCCCACATCGGGCTCCCTGCTCGGCAGGAAGCCTGCTTCTCGCTCTCCCACTCCCCCTGCTTGTGTTCCTGCTCTCGCTATCTCTCTCTCTGTCAAATAAATAAATAAAATCTTTAAAAAAAAAAAAAGAAAAAGGAACAGTAATACAACTAGAAAACCTATAAAACAACACAAAATAATATACCCAGGCCTCATATTTTAATAGATCTTGGGGAAAGAGGCAAATCTAGGATAAAGTAAA
>NW_027760901.1:0-298 GCF_054177405.1 Leptonychotes weddellii
ATGTTAGATGGCAAAGCAATTTAACTACATCAGTCTCCTGCCCATAAACCTGGGAAAGTGAAACTCTGCCCAATATTACTGGCTATATAATGAGAGTAGAGAGAAAAATTATTATCTTTTTTTTTTTAAAGATTTTATTTATTTATTTGACAGAGAGAGACACAGCGAGAGAGGGAACACAAGCAGGGGGAGTGGGAGAAGGAGAAGCAGGCTCCCGGCAGAGCAGGGAGCCCGATGCGGGACTCGATCCCAGGACCCTGGATTCATGACCTGAGCTGAAGGCAGTCGCTTAACCAAC
>NW_027760902.1:0-298 GCF_054177405.1 Leptonychotes weddellii
CAAATCCACACCAAGAAAAGAGATAATTTGTGACAGCAAAAATATAAAAAAGGAGGAGGAAATGGATAGCAGCTCTGTAGGCAAATGATGATACGTTGGCAACAGCAGAAATAGTACTATTTAATCTAAGAGTTTTACAAACTGTATAAACCTCATGGTATCTGAAAACAAACACCTAGAGCAGAGACAACATTAAAAAGGGGGAAACTGAGTGAATCATCATGGAAAACTACCAACTTACAAAGGGAGATGGAAACACAAGGAAAAAGGTATAACAGTGATACAAAACAACCAGAAA
>NW_027760903.1:0-298 GCF_054177405.1 Leptonychotes weddellii
CCCAATGCCTCCGCTCTTCTGACGAGACTCCACCCTCAAAGCTGGAGCCAACAGGCCCTGTCCATGGGCTCCCCACTCCTGGCCTCCTGCTCAGTCCCCGCCACGATGCTGGACAGGTGCTCTTCCTTATTTGGGGGAGGAGGGAGAATATGAGTGGCATTTGGAGGTGCTTTCACATAAGCCGGGCCCTCCCCGGCAAAATGCCAATCCGGTAAACAGAGTTCTTCCAAGGCCTTCCATCTTTGGTAAAGGTCCATCTGTGTTGTCACTGCATCCGCCTACCTCCCTGCTCAGAAGG
>NW_027760904.1:0-4096 GCF_054177405.1 Leptonychotes weddellii
ACGTACTGCATGGAGCACTGGGTGTTATACGCAAACAATGAATCAAGGAACACTACATCAAAAACTAATGATGTAATGTATGGTGATTAACATAACATAATAAAATAAATAAAAGGAAAAAAGGGTATATGTGGGAAGGGGAGGTGAAAGTTGTGATGAGAAATGAAGGAGAAAAGTAACATAAAACAAAATAAAAGAGGGCTCTTGGCAGGACTAATCATGATACTGTTCCACGAACAGAAAAGTTATGATAAACTCACTAGGGTTCAATAAAGTCATATATGTACAAAAGGAAAAATTACCTTGAGATCGATAGTATGCCACCATATTACATGTGGAATGTTAGGCTTTTATTTTCAGATAGTTTCCCCTACTCTACTTTATTCTTTTTCACATAGATGTAAAAGTGAAATTGAGCTGAGTAAAATAGTGGATATTCTTGGTTTGAGTTTCTTGCCAGAATGAATTATTAAAGTCATGTAAAAATTATATTGAAATAAGATCCTTAAAATGAGAAACACACTGACACCAAATACCAGTTTGTTAAAATCTTTTCATACATTTTATTCCAATTGCTGAATTCTTAGGACAGTTTTTTCTACTAAGTACATCTCAGGACCTCAACAAGGTATACATCACAGAATTCTCAAAATTCTCAAAATTTTCTTCCACAAATTGTTCATTTTTAATCACACTTAAAATGCTAGACCATTCATGAAAGCCAACTTAATATTTACTTTTTCTTAAATAATGTAAAATAAGAAAGTTATGTGAATGCTTTTTAGAAGCAACAGTTTTAACATCAACATGAGAAGGATTCTGTTTTTTCTCTCCATGAAATTTTCATGTAAACGTTGGTATTTTCATTCTGTTTGTCTTAGAATGCAAGCTGTGTTAAGTGCAACATTGTATAAGCGAAATGAAAGATAAAAAAGAAAGAAAAAAATTAAGAAATATATAAGCTGCACAAAAGTAACCTCATAGGCACAATTACCGTATGTTTCTGGGCTCAGCTAATGAGAGAATTTTGTTCAAGTGCACATCGGCTCAATCTGAAAATAATAAAACCATGACTTCTATGAGTTAAAAAACATGCCCCTCTAACCTCCCCTTCTCAACCTCTAGTTTCACTTGTTGAAAAACAAGAAAAATAAATAGACATGTGGCCACCCACATAGTTGTGTAAATTGAAAAAAAAAAGTGAAAATAACGTGCGACAGAATGCCTGAAGGGTTTGCTTAGTCCTTCACACATGGACTCAATCACTTTGGCAAATTCTCTCTCCCTCCCATATGAACTTTATAGACCATTCTTCAAATTAGAAGTGCCCTCTCTTCTTTCATGTCTTAAGAACTAGTGGCTGAGGGAACAGCTTGGAAGTGATTTGGGAAACTGTATCATCAACTAGGAATTTTTGCTGCTTTTTAAAATTCATTGGAAATGTGCCAATAATGTAGGATGCTAAAAATTTCAGAGGAGCTTCTTGGTATGTGTGATGGTGTTTATGTGTGTGGGGAGGATGTGTATGTGCATACACACACTCATTATCTAAGCTTAAGTCCTCTTTAAAGCTGGGAATGTTTAAATTCCACTGGATACATATACCTTATAAGGGCAAATCAATATTTTTTTGGACTTTAACTTTTCAAGTTATTTCTAGGGGCTAACTGCTATGCAAATCAGTGATCAGAGCTAATGACCAAAATCATGTAATTGAATTAACAATGGAGGGTGACTTAATTCTAAACCTACCTGAAAAATTTTCAGACAAGACCACTTATTATTTAAAATTGAAAAATAATTAGCTTTCTAGTGAAATGGGGACCTTTCCTTTCCTGAGACCCTGTACAATTCAAGTTTACATGAAAAGTATGAATAACTTTGCAGAGTAACAACTGTAGACCCTTACAGAAGGATTTCATTGGTATGTATACACAGAGCTGGTCAAAAAATCACATCAGGGTGTCCATTTCATTCAGTAAGTTAAAGGTCAACAGGCACCTTGGCCTGATTAAGGTGCTCTTGTGAGTGTTTTGTGGATGAACTGTTTACCTTAGCCTTAATTTCCCTCCTTCCTAATTCCCTTGCTTTATGCATGTCTGTTCTGCAAGTCCCATTCTTCTTGGCATGCTTCCTATCTATGAACTGATATATGGCAAAGACCCTCCACCTGTCAAAACACTTTTATATCACCACTTCCCTATATTTGTCAGTCAAGTAGTTTTAGAGGCCAGCTAATATTTTCTGTAAAGAGCCAGATAGTGTTTTAGGCTTTGCAGGCCAGAAGGTGTCTATCCAACTACTTAATTGCTGTTGTAGTGTGCAGGCAGCCATAGATATGTGAAAGAATGAGAGTAGTTGTGTTCCAGAAAACTCCTTTCTTTACAAAAATTGGTGACCAGCTGGATTTGACCCTTGGACTATAGTTTGCTGAACTTTGAACCATAAGACTACTAAGATGGGAGAGAAGCTTCCTCTGATTTTCTGTGAGACTTAGTTGCAGGACTAAGGAACACAGACTTTGCATTCATGTAAGCAAACTTTTTTTTTTTTTGCTGCATAGCATAGTGGTGAAGAGCATAGGCTTGCTGACAGTCAAACTAGAAGCTCTGTGGTCTTGCAAAGTGACACACTTTCAAATCCTTATTTTTCCCATCTATAAAATAGGATAATAATAATATATACTTCAAAGAGTTATTCTGAGATAAAATTAGAAAATGTGTATAAGGGGACAATATAGTTATGTTATACTTCAGGGTTTGGTTTTCAGCAGGTGAGCTCTGGATACATTAAATGATACTGGTACAAATTTCGTGGTAAAATCTTTTGTAATCCATGATTAGTTGGGTATTATGACACATCTGCTTGAACTTATATTACCATTTTCTAACATGGACTGTTTACCATAAGTGTCTTTCATGACTTATTATATTTTCACATCATGAAGTATAATTTCCGCTTCTCTTTGGTGTTTCTTTGGTACGCATGATTTATCTTTTAAGACTTGTTTTAAGAATTGGCTTCTCTGTGAAGTCTTTCTTAACTTTGCAACTTCTTAGGTACTCAAGTGGCAATTTGCATAAACCTCTCTAGCAGAACTTATCACATTTTATTATGTTTCTTTTTAAATTCTTCCTCATAAGTGCATTGTAAGGATATACATTCTTTTATTTTTTCCTAGTGATGAATAAGCTAAGAAATAATGCTTTAAAGTAAAACTGAGCTTTAATTTGATTCTACCACTTGTAAGTTGTTATCTCCAGCAAATTGCCACAGATTCCTAGAGAACACTAAGGGTTTAACTTGAAGGGTTGTAATGGAAATTGTATGACATAATCTACATACATGTCTTTGTATATACGTGGCAGATAATAAGCCTTGATAAATATTGTGATGTTTTTATTGTTATTATTTGAGTATTTAAGGCACTATATGACACATTAATGATACTTAGTATGTGTTTTTTTCTTTTTTTATTAACATATAATGTACTATTTGTTTCAGGGGTACAGGTCTGTGATTCATCAGTCTTACACAGTTCACAGTGCTCACCATAGTACATACCCTCCCCAGTGTCCAGCACCCAGCCACCCCATCCCTCCCTCCCACTGCCCTCCACTCCAGCAACGCTGTTTGTTTCCTGAGATTAAGAATCTATTATGGTTTGTCTCCCTCTCTGGTTTCATCTTGTTTCATTTTTCTCTCCCTTCCCCTATGATCCTCTGTCTTGTTTCTCAAAATCCTCTTATCAGTGAGATCATATGATACTTGTCTTTCTCTGATTGACTTATTTCGCTTAGCATTATACCCTCTAGTTCCATCCATATCATTGCAAATGGCAAGATTTAATTCCTTTTGATGGCTGCATAATATTCTATTGTGTATGTGTGTGTGTATATATATATATATACCACTTCTTCTTTATCCATTCATCTGTTGGTAGACATCGTGGCTCTTTCCATAGTTTGGCTATTGTGGACATTGCTGCTATAAACATTGGGGTGCATGTGTCCCTTCGGATCCCTACATTTGTATCTTTGGGGTAAATACCCAGTAGTGCAATTGCTGGGTCGCATGGTAGCTCTATTTTCAACTT
>NW_027760905.1:0-298 GCF_054177405.1 Leptonychotes weddellii
CCCCTCTAGTATCAATTTTTGTGAAATGATGTCGTGATCATTTGTGAGCGTTACCACAGATATTGGAATATCTGAAGGCAAATTTCTTGGGCACTCAGAGTATGACTTTAAGATGATTTTGTTGTCATGTGACTAAACAGGATGACTTTCAGTTCAGAGAGGTTATGATCTATGATAGTTCTTAGATTTTATTCAACTAGGCTTTAAGTGACTTGTTCTCTCAATGTGACATAAGCTTGTGTGGAACTAGCACGCTAATTACCTCAGACCTCCAGCAGAATCAGTGTGCTTCTTTGGA
>NW_027760906.1:0-298 GCF_054177405.1 Leptonychotes weddellii
AGGGGGAGAAGCAGAGAGTACTACTAACATATTTACCCTGTTTCTTGCTTAGGACGCAAAAATGATCTAGCTATACAGTCCTTGCACCCTTGCATTAAATTGCCATTTAAAAATATCCATTCCTCTCCTGGTTGCTAGTCCTGCCATTTTACACAGCACAAGTTCTCACTTCTAGGAGCTTATGATTAAAAAAAAAAAAGGAACATCCCTAATGAAAGCAAACACCCAAAGAACATGTAGTCAGAAAAATGAAAATACACAGAGATATATTTCTTAAAAGAACATGTTCTAAAGAACA
>NW_027760907.1:0-298 GCF_054177405.1 Leptonychotes weddellii
GAGTCACATGTAAACAGTTGGGCTTGGTGGCATCCGATGTATTTGGATATTTACTGGTGGTGATCTTCTTCTAGTACCCCATCCCCCTGGGAACCCTCGGGATTATTTTGGAAATACTGTTAGGGGGTTAAGTATGGGACCCCAAGTAAACCAGTGGAGATGAAGAGTGGTAGTCATTTGGTATCGTGATTAAAGTGACCTCATTGAACTCAGGCTGAAGGACGCTGAGTTGGTTCGGAGACATGAGGGATAACTTAGGGGGTAAACTGGAGCGTGTGGGGCTCTAGAAATAAACTCA
>NW_027760908.1:0-298 GCF_054177405.1 Leptonychotes weddellii
GCGCACAGGCGGGGTCCGGGATCAGGAACGACCTGGGGCCCTGGCCCCCCTGGCTGCACCCACGGGGGTACTGGCCTCTTACTGCCGGCCCGTTGCTTTGTGAGTCCAGTGTTACTGCAAGGGAGAGAACCAGTCATTCTCCAGAACCTGCTGCCTTTAACTGGACGACCACACAGCGGCTGGCCGTGTGGCCACTTGATGTTTATGGAAAGAGATCAGAAGATCAGCCTGTTGCCGCGGGGGGCTCTTCTCCTATCCCAGACTCTGCTGGGGTCCCCCACTGCAGAGCCCCAGGAAC
>NW_027760909.1:0-298 GCF_054177405.1 Leptonychotes weddellii
GCGCACAGGCGGGGTCCGGGATCAGGAACGACCTGGGGCCCTGGCCCCCCTGGCTGCACCCACGGGGGTACTGGCCTCTTACTGCCGGCCCGTTGCTTCGTGAGTCCAGTGTTACTGCAAGGGAGAGAACCAGTCATTCTCCAGAACCTGCTGCCTTTAACTGGACGACCACACAGCGGCTGGCCGTGTGGCCACTTGATGTTTATGGAAAGAGATCAGAAGATCAGCCTGTTGCCGCGGGGGGCTCTTCTCCTATCCCAGACTCTGCTGGGGTCCCCCACTGCAGAGCCCCAGGAAC
>NW_027760910.1:0-298 GCF_054177405.1 Leptonychotes weddellii
AGGACCAGGTGGTTTCACTGGAGAATTCCACCAAAGATGTAAAGTAGAACTGATATCAATCCCCCTTAACTCTTCCAAAATATTGAGGAGGAGGTAACACTTCCAAATGCATTCTACAAGACCAGCATTACTTTGCTACCAAAACCAGGTAAGGTTACCACAAGAAAACTATAGATCAATATCCCTGATGAATATCAGTACAAAAATTCTCAACAAAATATTAGCAAATCAAATTTAAGAACACATTAAAACACATATTAAAAAAGAACATGTTAAAAAAGTGTAAACACATACAATG
>NW_027760911.1:0-298 GCF_054177405.1 Leptonychotes weddellii
AAAAAGTTGTCCCTAAACGCTTTGAGGATGTTGGAATTGGCCCAAAGCTGGCCTGAAGCCCCACACCCAAAGTAACAGACTCAGGCCTCAAATCCAGGAATTGTGAATGCGTTCCGGAACCTTGAGGGCCCTTCCGGCTCTGAGGCAGGAAAGAGCGGGACCTGAGACAAACTCCTGCCTCAGTGTCCCCACGGTGGCTCTGGCGCAGAGCGGTCCCTGCCGATGTCTTAGCCTCTCTGAAATCCAGGCTACTTGCCTGTGAAGTTCAAGTCCTGGGACCGCTGCGAGGAATACATCA
>NW_027760912.1:0-298 GCF_054177405.1 Leptonychotes weddellii
ATCAGCTGATGAGCAATAGAAATTAGGGCTGATTAGAAGGCAGAAAATGACCTGTGACATACCCTCTTCTTAAAATGGATTTGTAGGTGTAATAAGCTATAACCCCAATTCATTTACCTCAGTTTGGTTTCCATTGCTATTTGCAGTATTTTCTTTGGTGCTTGGTTGGAGGGGATTTTCTTTCTTTCTTTCTTTCTTTATTTTTTAATTTATTTTTATTCTTATGTTAATCCCCATACATTACATCATTAGTTTTAGATGAAGTCTTCCATGATTCATTGTTTGTGCATAACACCCA
>NW_027760913.1:0-298 GCF_054177405.1 Leptonychotes weddellii
AGCTTCTCTATTTTTTTTTAATCAAAGGGATAAAATAAAAGTGCCCCTTAACAGTAACACACAGAAAGAGCCTTGTCTCAGACTGTAATGGTCTTTTTTTTTTTTTTTTTTTTAAAGATTTTATTTATTTATTTGACAGAGAGAGACACAGCGAGAGAGGGAACACAAGCAGGGGGAGTGGGAGAGGGAGAAGCAGGCTTCCTGCAGAGCAGGGAGCCCGATGTGGGACTCGATCCCAGGACCCTGGGATCATGACCTGAGCCGAAGGCAGTCGCTCAACCGACTGAGCCACCCAGGC
>NW_027760914.1:0-298 GCF_054177405.1 Leptonychotes weddellii
ACACCAGGCCGAAGCTCAGTATCCTATTCCTTCTGGCTAGTTTGAAGAAAAGCAGCTGGAGAAATATCATTCTCTCTGGGTCAGCTGGAGAGCCCGCCTGATCTGCTTCTCACATCGGGGACAGGAGCACGGTGGGGCTGTGGCCAGTTCTGACCCCTGAGGCTTTCAGGAGCAAGAGTTCAGAGGCCAGGTTTAGCCCTGACCCATTCATCCTTCTCTTGGGAGAAGGAAGAAAAGGTGCAGCAGGCGCCTGGCTTCCTCTTCGGCCACACACTTCTCTCCTGGGAAATGACACCAT
>NW_027760915.1:0-4096 GCF_054177405.1 Leptonychotes weddellii
TTTAGTACCCTGAATATATCTTGCCAGGCCTTTCTGGCTTGCCAGGTCTCTGTGGATAGGTCTGACGTTATTCTGATGTTCCTCCCTCTGTACGTAAGGAATCTCTTCCCCCTAACTGCCCTTAAGATGGTTTCCTTAGTTCTAAGATTTGCAAGTTTTACTATTACATGCCGGGGTGTTGGCATGTTTTCCTTGATCTTGGGAGGGGTCCTGTCTGCCTCTAGGACTCGAATGTTTGTTTCATTCCCCAGGTTAGGGAAGTTCTCAGCTACGATATGCTCAAATACATCTTCTAGTCCTCTCTCTCTCTCCACTCCCTCCGGGATTCCAATTATTCTGACATTGGAACGCCTCATGGTATCACTTATTTCTCTGATTCTGTTTTCATGGATTCTGAGTTGTTTCTCCCTGGCCTCCTCTTTTCCCTTTTTATCTAATCTATTGTCTTCCAGGTCGCTTATCATTCTTCTGCCTCACTTACCCTAGCTGTTAGATTATCTAGATTGGATTGAATCTCATTGATAGCATTTTTAAGTTCTGCCAATTCACCTTTCATTTCTGCCCTTAGAGACTCTATGTTGCCATTAATTGATTTCTCCATTCTAGCCATTGTCTTCACAATTGCTAGCCTGAATTCCATCTCCGATATCTTGGTTATATCTGCATCCATTTGTAAATGTGCAGCATAAGTCATAATCTCTGAGTGTTTTCTCTTTTGGGGGTTCCTCCTCCTAGCTATTCTGTTGATGGGTGTTAGAGGGAATGTATAGAGTCCAAATTATTGACCAGAACCCAAGCAAGATGCACCTGTTCTGTAGGGACCTTAGGGTTGCTGGCCTCTTGTTTTCCCAGCCTGTCTTCCCTGGGAGGGGTCTGCTGCTTTGTTACTCAGGCAACTCTGTTTGGGCAGAGTTGCCCTGCCCCCCTGTCGCAGGGGATGGGCTCAGCGGGAATCAGTTTTGGGGGCTTTTGTTCTCTGGCGGCTTTTCCTGGCGGCTTTCCGCATCTCTTCCACGAGTCAGAGCAGAAGAGACCGTTTCCAACCCTCTGCCTCAGAGCAGAGACCACAGTCTGTTCTTCAGTGAGCTCTCCAGGCCACACCGTCTCCGTTTCTGTCTGTGCTGCTATAAACTGCAGTGTCCTGGGTTATGCACCCCTCCGCAGCGCTCCCAGTCCTGCCTCCAGGTTGGGGCATGTCTCTGCCCTTTGTGCTTCTAAAACTGCCAGCCGCTCCCAGTTCGCCCTTGCGACCCCGCCACTCAGGGTTTCTGCCCTGGGGGATGCCCTAAAGTCCTTTCCCCGCCGCTAGGGTTTGCAAGTCTGAGCCCCATCCCCAGTGCTCGAGGCTGTCGATCACCAGAGGTGTAGGATCCCCATGGCCAGGCACCCTCCTGCTGCCATTTATCCTCTGTTATCTACCGGCGGAATCAGGGCTCCCTGCTTCGTATCTCAAAACCAACCGCCTGCGATATTCTGCTTGTAGAGATCCAGATGTTCTTACATCTCAGGCTGATTTTGTGGGTGCTCAGAGTGGTCTGGTAGATACCCAGCTCAATTCCGCGGACCAGTTGAAATAGGGTCCCCTACTCCTCCACCATCTTTCCTTCCCCCCTGTGGGGATACCGTTTTACTGAGGCCAGAGTTTTACTATATCATTTCTTCATAGCCAACTGGCCAATAAGATCTTTTTAATGTTTTTCATCAGAAATGTCTCTTGAATCCACTCACCCTTTTGCACCTGTTGAGTAGTGCCACATAGTTCGGGTTTCCTTATCCCTTGCTCGTAATTTCAAGCTTCCCAACTGGTCTTCCTGATAGTGTTCTCTCATCTACCATTGGGATTACCATTTTTAAGAGAGAGAGAGAGTGGCGGGGAGGGGCAGAGGGAGAGAGAATCTCAGGCAGACTCTGCACTGAGTGCAGAGCTGGACATGGGACTCAATCTCACGACCCTGAGATCACGACCTGAACTGAAACCAAGAGTCGGATGCTCAATCAACTGCATCACCCAGGTGCCCCCAGAATTATCATTTTAGAAACCAAATTCTAGAAGGTCTTTATCTGCCCAGAGGATAAAGTGAGTGCTTTAGCATTTAGAGTCCCTCTTCCATTGTGTTCCCTCCCCCAACTCTAGTACCCACAGTTCTCCACAGACACATTTTCACCATTCACTGAAAATGTCATAGCTTTTCATGCCCTGGGGCTCTGCCCAGATGCCAGCCAATGGGGACATCAGAAGTTCTCAGTATGATAATTTTTCTTTCAATTTTACTCTGAGTTTAAGGTTGGTGAACTGTAAGAAAACATCTTCTTTTGCTGTGTATTCATTTATTTCTCATAATAATTTAGTGCAGCGTACAGAATAATTAGCACAAATACATTTAACCCCTAGCTACCATTTGGCCTCCTATGCCATGTCTGGGGAACTGGGTTTTAGTACTGACTCCACTAGCTGCAGGATCCAGAGCAGGGCACTTAATTTTCTGGTTAGCAACTTCCTAATTTTTAAAATAAATGGTTGGACAGAAAGATTTTCAATGCAGGAGCAATTGGCCCTGAGGCAGGACAATTCTTCCATGTGTGAGACTGTCCTGCACATTGCAGGACACTTAAAATCTCTGGCCTCTGACTAGGAGCAACTCCTAGTCTTTATTACAACCCAAAATATCTCCAAGTATTTCCAAACAATCCGACTTTCATTTTTTTTTAAGATTTTATTTATTTATTTATTTGACACAGAGAGAGAGAGTGCCCAAGCAGGGGGAGCAGGCTTCCCGCTGAGCAGGGAGCCTGATTCAGGCTCAATCCCAGGACCCCAGGATCATGACCTGAGCCACAGTCAGACGCTTAACTGACTGAGCCACCCAGGTGCCCCAACAATCTGACTTTTGAATACTATGCTTCCAGTTATAGAATTCTGTGACTCTTCTAAATTTTTTTGACAGTTAAATATATGGCAAATAACTCTTTATCTGAAATGTAAGCTAATCAGAAAGCTCAGACAACCAGTTTTTGTTTTATGTGTTGAGGAAGTAGATATTGTATATTCTGACTGTATTTTTGTATTTTTAGAAGACAGATGATAGGTAAATAACTTATGTTATGTCAATTATGAAATGTCACACGCAAGGCACATCCATGTGTTACCTCAGATTTAACCCAATCTCTGATCCTCTGCAACTTCCAAAATGGTAGCCATTAGCCACATGTGTCTATTTAAATATAAATTCAAATTAAGTAAAATTTACAATTCAGTATCTCAGTTGTAGTAACCACATTTTGCTACACATGTGGCTAGTGGCTATTGTATTGGATAGTGCTACTCTTTTCATCAAGGGTAGCAGAGAATCAGGTAACCTCAGAAAGGGGACAGTTATTCTAAAGCTCCTTCAACACAGAGAGTTCTTTTTTTTTTTTATGTTATGTTATGTTAGTCATCATTAGTTTTGATGTGGTGATCCACGATCCATTGTTTTTGTATAACACCCAGTGCTCCATGCAGTACATACCCTCCTTAATACCCACCACCGGGCTAACCAATCCCCCCACACCCGTCCCCTCTAAAACCCTGTTTGTTTCTCAGAGTCCATAGTCTCTCATGGTTCATCTCTCCCTCCGATTCCCACCCCCTTCATTTTTCCCTTCCTTCTCCTAATGTCCTCCATGCTATTCCTTATGTTCCACAAATAAGTGAAAACATATGATAATTGACTTTCTCTGCTTGACTTATTTCACATAGCATAATCTCCTCCAGTCTCATCCATGTTGATGCAAATGGTGGGTATTCATCCTTTCTGATGGCTGAGTAATATTCCATTGTATATATGGACCACATCTTCTTTATCCATTCATCTGTTGAAGGGCATCTCAGCTCTTTCCACAGTTTGGCTACTGTGGACATTGCTGCTATGAACGTTGGGGTGCATATGGCCCTTCCTTTCACTACATCTGTGTCTTTGGGGTAAATACCCAGGAGTGCAATTGCTGGGTCATAGGGTAGCTCTATTTTTAAATTTTTGAAGCACCTCCACACTGTTTTCCAAAGTGGCTATACCAACTTGCATTCCCACCAACAGTGTAAGAGGGTTCCCCTTTC
>NW_027760916.1:0-298 GCF_054177405.1 Leptonychotes weddellii
GAGGGCAGGGACAGAGAGGCAGGTTCCATTTTCAGGGCTTCATACACCTTGAAGAATACCAGGTTCTCCTTCGGGCTCCCAGAATGTTCTCTTCACACGTCTTCCTGAGCCTTCATCACACTCTGGCTCCTCAGGTGTGTTCCTTTTCCTCCTTTAGTACATGCAGACCTGGGATGGGGCCACAACTGCATCATCCTGATGCCCAAGGGCCTGGCCTGAGAACACAATGAATGCTTGTCTAGTGATAAATTCATCTGCCTTCTCTGGTCTGGTTGGCAGGACTAGGTCTATTCACTCA
>NW_027760917.1:0-298 GCF_054177405.1 Leptonychotes weddellii
GCTGTTGGGGTGAGAAATTCTGGCTGGCCTTTCTGCTCTTTCTCCAGCAAGGGCGCGGCGTGGATGGGCTCAAGAAGGACAGACAGAAGAAACAACTGCGGAAAGTTGCTGAGGAAGGGCCGGGGCTAGCACGTAGGCATTTACGCGGCCCTCCGTGTGTGCCAGATACTGGATTCCCAGCTACGGGACAGGAAGTGCGCCCAGAGAGGGGAGGCAACCTGCCCGAGGTCACACAGCCAGGAGGGCACTGTGTCTGATAGTCTTTTCTGGGAGCCTTCCCCAGTAGACAGCAGGCCCC
>NW_027760918.1:0-298 GCF_054177405.1 Leptonychotes weddellii
CCGTACGCTAAGTCTTCAGTAACGGCACACTTGCAGCCCGCACTCCCTTTCATGGGAGACACAGAGCACTCCTGTTAAGAACATGGACTCTGGAGTCACAGTCGGCCCCAGCTGCTGCCTAGCCCGGTAACCCTGGGCACCTGGGGAACTTCTTAAATTCGGGGAGCTTCCATTTCTCCATAAGTAAAATGGGGATAGTACCTATCTCTGTGTCTGCTGTGAGGATCAAATGTGATAATGCAAATAAAATGTTTGCATTGCACAACGTAGGAGCCACGGGGGGGGGGGGGGGCGTGCC
>NW_027760919.1:0-298 GCF_054177405.1 Leptonychotes weddellii
CCCCAGGTGTCAAGGCATCAGAAAACAGAAAATAAAGACAATGTTAATACGGTGAGAGTATAGAACATTTTTTAGGGAGGGTAAGGAGGAAGTCCAGACAATGTTGGCAGAGGGGAAATGACAGAGGGAGTGTGTCCAGGATGAAGTCAGAGCTCGGCGATGTCCCCGCTGCTGGGGGGCAGGGCCCGGCCATGCTCTCCGGGGAGCCCAGCTGTCATTTGCTGACTGTTGTTTGGAAGCAGAATGGACAGAGGCAGGACATTTTCACACCGCCATTTTGATTAAATGGCCATTACCG
>NW_027760920.1:0-298 GCF_054177405.1 Leptonychotes weddellii
GGCGCCTGCGGTCATCAGAGGCCAACGCTGGGACCGGAAGGGGCACCGAGGCCCCCGCGTGTGCACGCACACACAGACCCCACGCACGCCACGCACATACACAGACCGATGCGCACACGCACAGATCAACATGCACACGCAGACCCACACGCAGACCCACACGCATGCGCCGCACACAGATCAACACATGTGCACACACGCAAACACCTACACACACCGCGCACACACCACACGCACACCGTACACAGACCAACATGCATGCACACGCTGCACACACACCTACACATGCCACGCATAC
>NW_027760921.1:0-298 GCF_054177405.1 Leptonychotes weddellii
GCACGTTCTGCATGGAGCACTGGGTGTTATGCACAAACAATGAATCATGGAACACTACATCAAAAACTAATGATGTTATTATGTATGGTGATTACCATAACAATAAAATTTTTTTAAAAAGTAGCTATTTTTGATCTTCAACTTTTGAGTTTTATGCCATTTTTTTCCTAAGGCTTCACCACCTTTATGAGCCTGTCCTCTTAGAAGTCATGCTTTTCCTGGTTTTATAATAAACATGTAAATTCTGTTCCCTAGATCCTATCTCTTAGCTCATAAATGAAGAAAACAAAACAACAGA
>NW_027760922.1:0-298 GCF_054177405.1 Leptonychotes weddellii
ACCCTAGGATTACCTATAGCCTCTGTTGATTAAAGAAAACTTGGTATTTTCCTTCCTGTTTGATAAGCAACTTAGGACCTTCTGCTCCATTAATGCTACACCCTCGGGAAGGACCCTCCAGCCAAGATGATAAACTGACTCTCCCAAAGTGGACCTTTCCAACAGACTTAGAAGGAGATCCCCCTGAATGAGTAGATGCCTCAGTAATAGTCAGTGGCAGAGCCCTCCCAACCCTGCCTCAGCCTCCCCACTGTCCTCTGCAAAAGGACAGGAACTGAGAAAGGAGAGTGAACTGTAG
>NW_027760923.1:0-298 GCF_054177405.1 Leptonychotes weddellii
CAAACCAAATCGGCATATACAGAAAATGCAATGTCATTCAGTCATAGGAAAGGAATTAAGTTCTGCTATGTGCTACAGTAGGGGTGGACCTTGAAAATATTAAGTGAAATCAGCCAGATGCAAAAGGACAAATACTGTGTCACTCTACTTATATGAACTATCTAGAATAGGAACATTCATAGTGACAGAAAGCAGGTTAGGTTACCAGGAGCCAGGGGAAGGGGAGAATGGAGAGTTATTATTTATTTATTTATTATTTTTTTTTAAAGATTTTATTTATTTGACAGAGACACAGCGA
>NW_027760924.1:0-298 GCF_054177405.1 Leptonychotes weddellii
GAGGGCCCGGGGGACGAGCGCTTACCTGAGCCGGGGCCCTGGGCGCGGCCGGCGCCATCGGACTGGGGGAGCGGAGCGGACCCCCGGGCCGGTGGTGTGTTTCCCGGCCTCGGCGCGGGGCAGCCCGGGCAGCGTCACCCAATCCCGGACCCGCAACCGTGCAGCAGGGCCAGCGTCTCCTCTCGCCCCTTCTCGGTCGCGTTAAGTCTGTATGGATGATAACTCCCGAACCTTCTTCCAGGTGAGCAAAACCCAGATCAGCTAGCTAATTTGGCCGATCTGAGGCGAGAGCCGGAAA
>NW_027760925.1:0-4096 GCF_054177405.1 Leptonychotes weddellii
AATGTATGGGGATTAACATAAGAATAAAAAAAAAAAAAGACTGTTGAATCTCAGATCTGTACCTCTGAAACAAATAATGCAATATATGTTAAGAAAAAAAAAAAGAAGAAGAAGATAGCAGGAGGGGAAGAATGAAGCGGGGGAAATCGGAGGGGGAGACGTACCATGAGAGACGATGGACTCTGAAAAACAAACAGCGTTCTAGAGGGGAGGGGGGTGGGAGGATGGGTTAGCCTGGTGGTGGGTATTGAGGAGGGCAGATTCTGCATGGAGCACTGGGTGTTATGCACAAACAATGAATCATGGAACACTTCATCTAAAACTAATGATGTAATGTATGGGGATTAACATAAGAATAAAAAAAAATAAATAAATGAAAATATTAATAATAGTAAAAAAAAAAAAAAAAAGCTTTGGGGGGCGCCTGGGTGGCTCAGTCGGTTGGGTGTCTGCCTTCGGCTTGGGTCATGATCCCGGGGTCCTGGGATCGAGCCTCACGTCTGGCTGCCTGCTTAAGTGGGGAGCCTCCTTCTCCCTCGCTCTCTGCCCCCCCCACCACTTGTGTGCTCACTCTTTTGCTCTGCTCTCTCTCTCAAATAAATAAATAAAATCTTTAAAAAGATAAAAAGCTTTTGTTCAGCAAAGGAAACAATCAACAAAACTAAAAGGCAAGCTACGGAATGGGAGAAGATACTTGCAAATGTCTTATCAGATAAAGGACTAGTATCAATCTCATCATGAGAAGGTGTGCAGGGCAGGGTATTTTATATTTGTTTGGTCAGGCAACCCTGACAACAATCCCAAAAGTTAGGTTACCTTATCCCCATTCTACCCAGGAGGCCGTTCATCTATCTGTATCTCAAACAGCTGGAAATTGAGCTGTGTGTGTAGACACGGAGAAATAGACAGACATTGTTTTTCTCTCCAGTCTATTGATTAACATACTCCTGCTCCCTGACCACAGCTTGCCTGGCTGGCTTACGTGGAAAGTGGGCGGGGGGGGGGGGGGGAGGCATTGGGTGGTGGGGGGCATGTCACACTGCCACCCAGCTGCAGGAAGGGGAAAGATGGGGCAGGGCCTCCGGGTCAGCTGGAAGCCAGCATCCAAACATCACTAGGCCGTTTTGGCTTCTTCTCATTCCCGCTTTGCTTCTGTCCCCCACCCCCTCTCTCACTGTACGCCGGCTTTCTCCACATTACTGACCACAGACAGCCAACTTTCACACTTCCAGAGAAAGAAGGAAACCAGAATTCCCAGAGGAATTCCTTGAATCCCTGACCCACTCCTGGACCAGCCAACTGTGGCCCGCAGCAGGGCCCTGGGAGAACCTGGAAGCTCCCTCGGGAAGCATTTTGAATAATGTAGACAAAGTCCCCAGAAGAAGCAAGGGATGTTTCCAGGCAAATTTCAGAGATGTCCACGCACATCTATTTCTGATGACATATAGACCCTACCATGAACTCTTGATCACCCTTCTTTGCACAAATTAAAGAATGTGATGGTCACATGTGACACGCAATTCGCTTGAGAAGACCAATCTCCACCACTTGTTGACCCCTTGACCCCTGCAATTCACTTACCCTTTCCGAGCCTGAGCTTCCCTGACTGTAAGTGGGGATAACATCTGCCCCCAGGGTTGCGGCAACCATCTAATAAGGCCGCTGTGATTTTGAAAGTGCTAGCAGGGGGCAGGCCCCCAGGAACTCTCAGCTGAGTCGGAGTCTCTCTCTTAATGAAACAGGGCTGGAGGCGGGGCTAAAGAGGAAAAGGGACCTGGGGAGCACTGACAATGTTCTGTTTCTTGACCGGAGCTCCCCTTCCAAGGTCTGTTGAAGTCAGCGAGCTGTGTACTCACGATCTGTGCACCTTTCTGTATGCATATTGTACTTCCATTCATGTCTTATAAAGTCACCATTGGAGCAGAAGGAAGAGAAGAAAGGAAACAGGACACCTGCCCTAGGAGAAGCCCCCAAATGAAGGAGGGAGATGGTCCCTGCTCAGGGAGTTCCCAGCTAATGGGGACCTGCCAGGCTCGCCTGTGATACCACTGTCCCCAGCAGGATAGAAGCAGAGATGCCCTCACATGAGATAAGGACCAGAGTGTATTCTGTGCATAGTCATGTGTTGATTGTAATACATTTACTTATTTTTCACAACACAGGAGTTTATTGTGAAAGTAAATTAAACAAACATACAGTATGGCTAGTGGCGGCAAAGGCAAACTGGTAGCTTAAGGCAAGTTTTAATGGGGATGAGTTTAGAAAAGATGATGCCATGATGGAATTTTTTAAAATATAGACTATGGAAAAATATCAAACTATATCAATGACTTAATAAAAGTTTTCAAAGCCTGCACTCAAGGAGAAAAAGGACTCCTGATCTTAATGCTGGCATTAAGCAGTGGTGTGCTAAATGATAGGAAAAATCGAGTATTTATAGAAGGATGGCAATATGAACATTTAATAACCGTTGATCTTTTTTTTTTTAAGATTTTTATTTATTTATTTAACAGAGAGAGAGAGAGAGCACAAGTAGGCAGAGTGGCAGACAGAGGCAGAGGGAGAAGCAGGCTCTCCGCCAAGCAAGGAGCTCGATGTGGGGCTTGATCCCAGGATCCTGAGATCATGACCTGAGCCAAAGGCAGCCGCTTAACCTACTGAGCCACCCATGTGCCCCTAATAACATTTTATCTTAATTACTGGTGGAATGAAAGCCCCTAGCTGGAAGCAATAGAGGAAAATGTACCATCATCATCATGTTATTAAAAAATTAAGTGCAGGGATGCCTGGGTGGCTCAGTCAGTTAAGCGTCTGCCTTTGGCCCAGGTCATGATCCCAGGGTCCTGGGATCGAGTCCCACATCGGGCTCCCTGCTCAGCAGGGAGTCTGCTTCTCCCTCTGCCTGCAGCTGCCCCTGCTCATGCTCTCTCTCTCTTTGATAAATAAATAAATAAATAAAATTAAGTGCAGAAGTCAAAAACCAAAGAGCTCTGGGGTAAAGTAATCTTAAAACACCACTTTGAGGACCACTTAAAAGGTCATTCCCTCAGGGGAAATGAGGGCCCCGAGTATGTAAACATGTGAGTTGCACAACACCAAATACCAACCAAATCCACTGATAGTCCTTAGTTACACAAGATCAGCATAATCTTTTATGATGTGCTGTTGTTTATAATAATTTAAACACACTCTTTACCATGCATGACTTTAAATATGTAAAAATATTTTTATTCTGAGATACAGATTCTGTTTATGAATTATAAGACCTATACACAATGAAAGGCACACCTCCCTCATCAATCAGATACGTACATACGTGTGTGTGTTTTAAATGGGATGACCTTGGGGCACCTGGGTGGCTCAGTCGTTAAGCTTCTGCCTTCGGCTCAGGTCATGATCCCAGGGTCCTGGGATCAATCCCCGCATCGGGCTCCCTGCTCGGCGAGGAGCCTGCTTCTCCCTTTCCCACTCGCCCTGCTTGTGTTCCCTCTCTCACTGCCTCTCTCTCTCTGTCAAATAAGTAAATAAAAAAAAAAGAAAGAAAAAAAAATCTTAAATGGGATGACCTTATTTACCAAAGAATACAAACATAGTGATCCAAAGGGACATCTGCACCCCAATATTTATAGCGCAATGTCCACAATAGCCAAACTATGGAAAGAGCCTAGATGTTCATTGACAGATGAATGAATGAAGAAGATGTGGTATATATATATATAATGGAATATTACCCAGCCATCAAAAAATAATGAAATCTTGGGCACTTGAGTGGCTCAGATGGTTAGGCGTCTGCCTTCGGCTCAGGTCATGATCCCAGGGTCCTGGGATCGAGTCCTGAATCGGGCTCCCTGCTCCTTGGGAGCCCGCTTCTCGCTCTCTCTCTCTGTCTCTCATGAATAAATAAATAAAATCTTTTAAAAAAATAAAAATTAAAAAAAAATAATGAAATCTTATCATTTGCAATGACATGGATGGAACTAGAGGGTATTATACTAAGCAAAATAAGTCAGTCAGAGTAAGACATGTATCATATGAGGGATTCTTAATCTCAGGAAACAAACTGAGGGTTGCAGGAGTGGTGGGGGTGGGAGGGATG
>NW_027760926.1:0-298 GCF_054177405.1 Leptonychotes weddellii
CCTGAACACTATGATATTTAAGCAAATTTCCACTCCATAACATCTCCCACAGTTTAATTATCTTAAATAGAAAATGCAGTTAATAGTGAGGGCTCTACAAATATATATGATGTTTTAAATTTATTTTTTATTATAGAATGACTCTATCAATATCACTAAAAACCAAGGGAGATCAAATTCAATTAGCACTGGTTTAAAGATTCCTACTTTCTTATCATGGTATTAAGCACTTCTATTTATATTATCTAACACATTAGACAATATAAATACATAGATAATATGCTTCTGTGACTACTGA
>NW_027760927.1:0-298 GCF_054177405.1 Leptonychotes weddellii
ACAGAATTTTAAAAGGAATAAAATATTTAAATAGAAATGTAATCACCAGAAAGGGCCAGCGATAATCATAATAAAGTAAAACAATACATTAAAAAATAGATTTGAAGGGTGCCTGGGTGGCTCAGTCATTAAGCGTCTGCCTTCGGCTCAGGTCATGATCCCAGGGTCCTGGGATTGAGCCCCGCATTGGGCTCCCTCCTCCACAGGAAGCCTGCTTCTCCCTCTCCCACTCCCGCTGCTTGTGTTCACTCGCTGTGTCTCTCTCTGTCAAATAAATAAATAAAATCTTAAAAAAAAA
>NW_027760928.1:0-298 GCF_054177405.1 Leptonychotes weddellii
TGTGCCTCAATCCTAACTGTAAAAATGAGAATAACAGCCACAATAATAGGAAGAGTAGCAGATGTTTTTTGAAGCCTTACCACGTGCCAGCTACCACCATGCTTACCATTTTGGTGGAATATCTCTTTTAATCTGAGTATTACTGTGAGGAGTACATGGGAATGCGGGCAAAGGGCGCAGCACAATGTCTCGCCCATAAGAGGAAGCTTCTCATCTCAGGCAGGTTGTTTCGGATTCTGGCCCTGCTCAGGTGGGACGGGAAAGCACACGCTTGCCATCTAGTGGCCAGACTGGGGAA
>NW_027760929.1:0-298 GCF_054177405.1 Leptonychotes weddellii
GGCAAGTGCCCTCCCCACTCCTGAGCTCTCTTTGCCCTGGGCCCATCACACCTTTCCTAACCTGTGGCTGCCATGACTAGGTGCTTGCTTTCTCTGCACTATTTTTGTATAATGCTATACAAGCAAATGAAACTATACCCTTGTCCTTCCATTTTTATGCAAACGGGGAATCCTAAACTCACCTTTCTGCAGCTTGTGTGTTCACCCTCCAACACTCTCTTTTCTTGGCTGTCCTGGCAGATGATAATATTTAAGACATAATCCAAGGCACAGGGGAGCACAGGATTCTTACTTAAGA
>NW_027760930.1:0-298 GCF_054177405.1 Leptonychotes weddellii
CTCTGGAAATGAAAAGGCAGAATTCTAGGTAGAGCATTGTGGCCTCGGTAGATGAGGAACTACAGAGCAGAAGTGGCTCACTTCATGGAGGCTCACTCCCCCTTCTGTTTATCTTCCTATATCTCCCCGCAGATTCATGACTCTGCATGTCCTTACTTGCAAAAAGCAGTCACTTTTCTGCTTGTCGATGTCCAGATATATATTCTTAGATCTCAGGCTGATTTTGTGAGTGTTCAAAATGGTTTGATAGATATCCAGCTAAATTCAGGGGACCAGTTGAAATGGGGTCCCCTACTCC
>NW_027760931.1:0-298 GCF_054177405.1 Leptonychotes weddellii
TAATTGCCTCACCTGATCAAACATTGTTTTGTATTATCTTCCAGCTATTTCATTTTGTATGGAAGTGGAAAAATCAAAACAGGGGCTGGGTCATTCACCCTTTTTTAATCTCCTCACTGTTACCACCCTCCCCTTCTCATGAGAGTCTAAGATAGGGGTGGGCATATTTTGACTTACAAAGTGATAACTAATTAGAAGAACACATCCTACTTATTGTAATTCCTTAAATAAGGCTTTTATCTTATTCTTCACACTCTCCACCATCCCATCAATAGCTCTGAATGCTGCATGATAGACA
>NW_027760932.1:0-298 GCF_054177405.1 Leptonychotes weddellii
CGGCAATTACAACAAAGTAAATAGCTAAAGAATAGACACAAAAGGAAAGGAGAGAGGAACTTAAATGTTTCACTACAAAAAAAAAACCCAACAAAACAAAACAAAACAAAACAAAAAACCCAAAACAAAAGAGCCAAGTTTATATGAAAGAAGATAGTAATACAGAAGATGAAGGACAAAAAAGCTAGAAGACATGTAGAAAACACATAGCAAAATGACAGAAATGAGTCCCTCCTTATCCATAATGGCTTTGAATATGAATGGTTTAGACTTTCCAATCAAAAGACAGAGATTGATA
>NW_027760933.1:0-298 GCF_054177405.1 Leptonychotes weddellii
CCCCTCTAGTATCAATTTTTGTGAAATGATGTCGTGATCATTTGTGAGCGTTACCACAGATATTGGAATATCTGAAGGCAAATTTCTTGGGCACTCAGCGTATGACTTTAAGATGATTTTGTTGTCATGTGACTAAACAGGATGACTTTCAGTTCAGAGAGGTTATGATCTATGATAGTTCTTAGATTTTATTCAACTAGGCTTTAAGTGACTTGTTCTCTCAATGTGACATAAGCTTGTGTGGAACTAGCACGCTAATTACCTCAGACCTCCAGCAGAATCAGTGTGCTTCTTTGGA
>NW_027760934.1:0-298 GCF_054177405.1 Leptonychotes weddellii
AGTTTATAAGTTGGCCTTAGCTTTCTTTTCTGCCCTATCTCCTTCACCTGCCTGCACGGTACCTTATTCTCCAGGCTACTCAAATGATTTCCTATTCCTGAGTGTGTCTCCATGCCTTTGCTCATGGCTATATCTTCTGTCAGGACTGCCCTTTCCCATCTTAACAACCTAACTCCAATTAACTCTTCAAAATTCACCTGGGGCATCACCTTATTTGGCAGGCTTTCCCTACTGCGAACTCTTCTGTTCCTCTCCCAGCCAGCCACGCCTGTCCCTGCGCTTGCACGCTGTATTATTC
>NW_027760935.1:0-298 GCF_054177405.1 Leptonychotes weddellii
GCTCGGAAAGACCACGGTCCATACAGGGCTCTGCCCCGGGTGGACGGGGGCGGTGGGGAGACCCTGGTCTTCAGGTATCACATCCGGCCACCACCCACCTGCCAGCACGGGAGGGACGACAGAATGAGATGTGGATGATCAACTGCTACTATGGGACATAGTAGATGCTTCAGAAAGTGTTTCCTCCCCCCCTCTCTTCATTCTTTCCTCTCTGTGCCTGCAGGTAAGCAGACCGCTTGGCTCCTGCCACATGGATGGGACAGGAGAGTGAAGGCAGCTTCCTGGGTCCTGCTGCCCC
>NW_027760936.1:0-4095 GCF_054177405.1 Leptonychotes weddellii
TCGCCTCGGATTCACTTCTCCGCACGTCCTACCTTCCAGAAAGTGGTCGCTTTTCTGTTCAGAGAGTTGTTGCTATTCCTTTCTTCGATCTCCTGTTGAGTTTGTAGGTGTTCAGAATGGTTTGATCCCTATCCAGCTGAATTCCTGAGAGGAGACGAAATCCAGGTCTCCTACTCCTCTGCCATCTTGCTCCGCCCTCTCAAAAAGCTTTCGTTGGCACTTTAATGTTTATTAAACCTATAGATAAATTGGGTGAACTCAGAAACATGGTGCATTTATTTTTATATCCCTCGGTAAATTTAGAAGAGCTTTTACATTTCTCAATATATATTTGTAGGTAGAGAATAATGTTGGTTGTCCTTGAAAATGGGATTGGTTTTTAAAATCTTATTTTTAAATGATTTTTGCTGGTGTATTAATAAGCTATTGCTTTTGAATATGCATTATGTAATTTGCTACCTTCCTGAATTTTCTTCGTTCTAAGAAGTTTTGTGTCATATGATTGGATTATCAGGTAGACTATCTTGTGCACAGATAATTTTCTTTCTTCCATCTTATAACTTAAAGCTTTCATTTTGTTAGTAATTTGATTAGAACTATAGGAACATTTCAATAGATGGCAAGTTTTTTTTTGGTGAAGGAATAAGGTGGTTATCTTTTTAACTTGTTTCTAACTTCTAGTATAAGGTAAGAATGTAAAAATTTACCCAAATGTGCTTTTGGCGTCTATTGAAAAGAATATATAAATTACTGGTGTGATAAATTATTTTAATCAGTTCTCAAAAAATGAATTATTTTTAAGTTTCCAGAATAATGCATACTTAATTGGGTATTTGGTTCACGCTACATAAAGCTGGTTTTAATTTGATAATATTTTGATTAGGATTTTTAATTTGTATTCAAAACTAAGATTGGTCTGTGGAATTTTGATTTTGTTTCTTTTGTCATATTTAATATCAAGGTAATTTTAGTCATACACAGTGATTAGGGGGCATTCCGTATTCTTCTACACTCTGGAATAGTTAAACAATATAGGAGTTACATCTTCACTGAAAGTTTCATAAGACAAAACAATTCTCTGTGCCAAAGAATACTTTTTGTGGCAATTTTTTAAATTTTAACTTTTAGTTACTTCTAGCATATTTTACCTATTTCAATTTTTATTTTTTCCCAATTAAGTTTGATATATTTATCTAAAAGTGTTTAATTTATAAACATTTAGATTTTATTATTACAGAATTTTAAATTGAATCTCTTATTTTGAAAAATGGTCATTTATATATGTAACAACTTTATGTTTCTTACTTGTTAGTTTTGGTAGAGGTGTTGTATTTTATTATTCTTTCAAAAGAACTATTGCTTATATTTATTTATCAATTCTACTATTTTCCTATTTTTCCTAGTAGGTTATTTTATGCACTTATCTTTTCTGAAAATCCTTTTACTCTCTTACTTTGTTTTCTTTCATCAATGATAAATTCAGTTAATATTTTTCTGTTAATGATGTACTATATGTTGGCTAATTGGATTTAAATAAAAGAATATTTTAAATCTTGTATAAATTTTCATCAGGTTAGAAATTTGGCATCCCTTCATTTTATATACTCTAACTATTGGCTCCCCCCCGCCCCCACAACTAAGAGCTATATATATAGATCGCATTTTAAATTGTGTACAGATTTTGGTTGCCCATTTATAAATGTTTATTAGTATTAAGGTAAACTAGAAAACTGATCTGTGGTGACAAAAACTATAAACGGGCCTAACTAATATACTGTTAGCTCTGTATATATTCATTTGCATGTGTAGATTTTTTTAAATCTATGTATAGTTTATTTGTGGGTTTACTTTTACCCTCTTAACTCATTGCTTACTCTAAATCCTATGGGGGTGGCAATGTAATCAGATGGTGTGAAAGAGAAGTTACTCTAGGTATATAGAGAAAAGCAATAATTTGGTTTTAACTGCACCCCCTCCCCCCACTTTCTTTTGTATAGCGGACTGACTCCCAAAGGAAGACATCCATTTTGAGTTTTGTCATATATTTTAGGGTTTCAAAATCTCTTGACAAAAGAGAGATCAAAGAGTAGCTTTATCTGCTCCTATTCAGATACATTTTATTTCAAAAACATACACCGAGGAATTGCTGATAGATCCTTAGGAAAACATTCACATGTAATTTCCAATCACACTGGGCCATATTTGAAAGATTTTTGAAGGTCAGTTCTGGTATAAGCTAACATTATGCTATTTAATCCAGGAATTATTTTAGTCTTTGATTAATGGGCATATGTTTGGTATGTAATATAATTTTGTGAATGCTAAATCAAATTGTAACTTAATTAGGTTGACTTAGTGGCTTGGGAGAACGCTTTAAATTTTTTTCCCAATTTGTTGCTATTTTTTCTTTTTGAAAAAGTCTTTTACTTATTAACTTGGAGCCTTTCTTTTTTATATATATAATTTTTAATGTTTATATAATTAAATTATACATTTATATACACACATATGTATAATTAAGTTGAAACAAAGAATCATAATCTGACTCTATTGAAAATCCAAAATTTACTTTAAAAATTATGTAACTCCTAGCTTCCGAGAAATGAATCGTGGATCACTACATCAAAAACTAATGATGTATTGGGCACCTGGGTGGCTCAGATGGTTAAGCGTCTGCCTTCGGCTCAGGTCATGATCTCAGGGTCCTGGGATCGAGTCCCACATCGGGCTCCCTGCTCCTTGGGAGCCTGCTTCTCCCTCTGCCTCTCTCTCTCTCTCTGTCTCTAATGAATAAATAAATAAAATTAAAAAAAAAACAAAACTAATGATGTATTGTATGGTGACTAACATAACATAATAAAATAAAATTTAAAAAATTAAAAAAAATTATGTAACTCCTCTTGGGAACTGTGAGTAGCAAACTGTCTTTTTTTTTTTTATTAACATATAATGTATTATTTGTTTCAAGGGTACAGTTCTGTGATTCATCAGTTTTACACAATTCACAGAGTGGTTGTGGATGGTTCCCTTTAATTGGGAACTAATGTGAATGGACTACAATTTAGCCAGTTTTCTATAACAATTCCTGCTACCCAGATTTAAAGGTACATCAATTTTTTCTTTTCTGCATTCATTCCATGAACCCTTACTGACTACCCCTAAGTGGTAGGTGCTGCACTAGATACTAGACAAATCAGTGGTGCGTAAAAACTGGGTCCCTGTTTTCAGATTTACAGTCCAGTATGAGAAACAGAAATTGTTAAAATGTGCACTTGTGATACATGCCACAGAAAGTAAGCGTGGATATGCCAGCATACAGTAAACGGCCTGGGAGGACAGGGAAGGATTGCAGACGAAATAGATCTTCTGCTGAGATTGAAAGTTGAAGAGGGTGGGGTGCCTGGGTGGCTCAGTTGGATGAGCTTCTGCCTTTGGCTCGGGTCATGATCCCAGGGTCCTGGGATGGAGCCCTGCATCAGGCTCCCTGCTTAATGCAGAGCAGAAGTTTTGCTTCTCCATATGCCGCTCCCCCTGCTTGTGCTCTCACTCTCTGTGAGACAAATAAATAAAATCTTAAAAAAAAGAAAATTGAACAAGGATTTGCTAGGAAAAGTTGAGAGAAGATCCTTCTAGGCAGGGAGAGGAGCATATGCATGTGCCGGGAGATGGGATGAAACAAGGTATATATAAAGAACTGAAGAAAAGTCTAATGTGACTTGTATATTAAAAGCCAGTAGGAGAGGAGTAGAACAGAGGCAGGAGAGGGAGATAGTGCCTGCATTCTTCTGGCCTTGTATGAGATTTGTTCTCCATTCTAAGTGCAGTGTGAGGCCCAAGAAGTTCTTTAAACTGGTGATGTGATGTGATGTATTTATTTATTTATTTTTTTAGATTTTATTTATTTATTTGATACAGAGAGAATGAGAGACAGAGAGCATGAGAGGGAGGAGGGTCAGATGGAGAAGCAGACTCCCTGCCGAGCAAGGAGCCTGATGCGGGACTCGATCCCGGGACTCCAGGATCATGACCTGAGCCGAAGGCAGTCGCTTAACCAACTGAGCCACCCAAGCGCCCTTGATGTGATTTATTTATGTA
>NW_027760937.1:0-298 GCF_054177405.1 Leptonychotes weddellii
ATGTCACTCTATTATTTCCTTGTTTATGAGAAGCATTGGCTCAGTGACCCATTCCAGCTTTGAAATTCAGTGGTTTTATAATGCTTGCTCATTAGAGCAAGAACATGGTCAAGATGAGTTAGGTCAATCATATCAAGGGGACAGGGGTCACTGATTTCCCAGTGACCTTGACCTGTTGTCTCTGGGCTTAATTCACACCAAGGAAAAGTCAATCACAGAGTTCTTGAAGCTAGACCAGCTAGAGATACACCTCGTTCTAGTAGCTGGGAGGTTGATGAGCAATCTCTCACTCTGGGTC
>NW_027760938.1:0-298 GCF_054177405.1 Leptonychotes weddellii
CAAGCTTCTCCCCACTTGGCCCTTAACTCACCCGCACGTGTCGGGAGCTCCGCCGGGGCGCTCCCGCCGGAGCAGAGGCCGCAAGGAAAAGGACAGCCCGAAACCGAGGGGGGCCCCGCCCCGGGGCGGATACGGAGCAGGCCCTTAGTGGGCGGGGCCCGGAAGCCCCGCCCAGGAAAGTCCGGGTTAGAAAAATGCAGGAGCCGTGGCAGAGGTGAGCTTACTTAGAGAAGCTAGCACCTCACAATAGGAAGGGCAGGAATCTGCACGAGGGCTACACTTATTTGACCCCCATCCC
>NW_027760939.1:0-298 GCF_054177405.1 Leptonychotes weddellii
GGCACCCACGTCCTAAGCACACACGACCCTGACACCCACGACCTGGCACCCACGTCCCTGGCACCCACGTCCCTGGCACCCACAACCCTGGCACCCTCATCCCTGGCCCCCACGACCCTGGCACCGTCCCCAGAGGGCTTGCGGTCTTCTGCTCAGGGGCAGCTCGGGGCCCGAGGACCTTGCTGGAAGCTGCGTCCCCTCCTTCAGCAACACTGATGCTGCACTGACTCCTGCCCCCGGCCTCCGTGTGAGTGAGGGGAGCCTGAGGCCCCTGCCCGCCTCCCTGCCCAGCCCGAAC
>NW_027760940.1:0-298 GCF_054177405.1 Leptonychotes weddellii
AGGACCAGGTGGTTTCACTGGAGAATTCCACCAAAGATGTAAAGTAGAACTGATATCAATCCCCCTTAACTCTTCCAAAATATTGAGGAGGAGGTAACCCTTCCAAATGCATTCTACAAGACCAGCATTACTTTGCTACCAAAACCAGGTAAGGTTACCACAAGAAAACTATAGATCAATATCCCTGATGAATATCAGTACAAAAATTCTCAACAAAATATTAGCAAATCAAATTTAAGAACACATTAAAACACATATTAAAAAAGAACATGTTAAAAAAGTGTAAACACATACAATG
>NW_027760941.1:0-298 GCF_054177405.1 Leptonychotes weddellii
GCAAAGAGTGAGAGTTTGACTTCTTCTTTGCCGATTCGGATGCCTTTCATTTCTTTTTGTTGTCTGATTGCTGTCAAAGCCATTTTTCTGAAGTTGTTCTTAGTTAAGAGGTTTTGGGTTTTATGAGAAAACTAGGAGCTAATGAACACCAAGATTTTGTAAACTATTCTCAAAAGTTCAGTTTTTAAGGTATAAGACAAGTAAACTATAACTTTATCAGTAAACTTAGTTGTTTCTATAAAAACAACAAAAAAGAGACTGAATTATCAGAAAAACCTCATTGACATGAATCCTCATA
>NW_027760942.1:0-298 GCF_054177405.1 Leptonychotes weddellii
CAAACTTAAAATCCCTGAATAATTTTGGTCGTTCCTGGGTTGAAATCTGATCTTTAATTGGCTTACAGAAACTCTTGTAAACTTAAAAAAAAAAAACAAAACCCCACACCATATTAATGAACTTTACAGGTATTATACCAACAAGTAAATCCTCAAAAAATTTTTAATCTAGGGCGCCTGGGTGGCTCAGTCGTTAAGCGTCTGCCTTCGGCTCAGGTCATGATCCCAGGGTCCTGGGATCGAGTCCCACATCGGGCTCCCTGCTCCGCGGGAAGCCTGCTTCTCCCTCTCCCACTCC
>NW_027760943.1:0-298 GCF_054177405.1 Leptonychotes weddellii
ACACTTGACCTACTGCTTATGCCTCTACTGGATGAAAATCAAGGACCCACTGGTGTAGATCATGAGCTCACAACATGATTTCAAGGAACAGTAACAATGCTGGATATAGCAAATGTGTAATTTTCTTCTGATATCCACAACAGTATCCAAAATAGGTTTTCCTTCATGATTTATTTGGCAGTGACATACGGAGGAAAATGAAAAGCTCGTGTACTTGGAAGCTTTTACTTTAGCTCCTTCCAAGCAGCGTACATATGACTAATCTTAATGGTCTAGAAGACACCCAAGTCCCACACTG
>NW_027760944.1:0-298 GCF_054177405.1 Leptonychotes weddellii
AAATCACTGAAAACTGACAAATGCCTATATGTTTGATTTAGGAATGAACATCAGTGTGGAAAACATGCAGTGGAATATTAATTGCTTCCCACAGGAATAAAAGAAAATTATTACACTGATTCTTAACAGTTGGAAGGTCCAGTATATAGACAGTATACTAAGTCCAGCTTGCAGGAGTACAACCGTCCGCGTGACCGTATATACGTGCCACTGCTAACCATGAGGCTGAGCCATGGTTTCCAGAAAAGAAAATGCCTTCTCTGTGGTGAATGGCAGGAAAGCAACAATACATCGCCTG
>NW_027760945.1:0-298 GCF_054177405.1 Leptonychotes weddellii
CAGACAGGGGGCAAGATCTTGGCCAAAGCTGGGAAGAACCAGACCAAGAGCCTAATGTGGGGGTGGCTCCAGGGGCGGGTGGGTGGGCAGAGGCTCTGACTCCTCAAAGACCAGGTCGAGGAGCTAGACAGATGACACCTGTAGGAAACGTGAAGAAGGTAGAAGGGCGGTTGACTCAGATGCCTCGGCCCCGTGGCTCACTTTCATGTCTGCCTGGACCCTGAGGCTCATCCCACAGGGTTCGTGGGGCACGTGTCCTGTCAGCAGGCGGGTGTTCACCCAGCAGTGAGCAGCGCAC
>NW_027760946.1:0-298 GCF_054177405.1 Leptonychotes weddellii
GGGCCCGCTGAGCCCCCAGCACTGCTCTGATGCTGGCATTCACAGGGCAGGCTGCTTCCTTCCCTCTCAGGGCGCCCCATGGGCATCCCAGCCTTCCAGGGCTGGCCAGGGTGAGGGAGCACATCCAGCCAGCTGGGGCAGTGGGAGGAACATAGCTCTCCAAGTCAAGGCTGCTGCTTTCTCCATGGGTGATTTGAGACCAATGTGGGACCCTCTCTGAGCCCGTGTTTCTTCAGCTGTCATCCTGGGGAGATTATAATCCTCTTCTCTGAGGATTTGGGGAGGGTTATATGAGATA
>NW_027760947.1:0-4095 GCF_054177405.1 Leptonychotes weddellii
ACAAACTGAGGGTTCCAGAGGGGAGGGGGGTGGGAGGATGGGTTAGCCTCGTGGTGGGTATTGAGGAGGGCACATTCTGCATGGAGCACTGGGTGTTACGCACAAACAATGAATCATGGAACACTACATCAAAAACTAACGATGTACTGTATGGTGATTAATAAAATAAAATTTAAAAAATAAAAAAATGTATAGGATAAGCTAGAAGAGGTGAGGGGGGGAATGATTGTCTACCAAAAAAAAAAAAAAAAAGAGAGAGAGAGAGAAAGCTGGCATTAGGAAGATAATAAAGGCCATAGAGAATTGTGTTGAGAACAAAGCAAAACCATGTAAGCAGCAGATACCTGCATGGGGGGAGGACAAGATCCTGAGTCAGCTTTCCGGAGACATGCCCTGTCCTGTGGGAGCTTCTTCTTTCCACCCTCTCCCTGGGACCCCTGTGGTGTGGGCATCGGACAGCACACAGCTCTGGAGGCCCAGTCCCAAGAGTCAGAGGCATTTGTATTCTGCAGAGATGGGATTTTTCTCTTTTGTTCTTGTTTTGCTTTGTTTTCTACACAGCTCCCCTAGAAACTCCCGCTCTGTCATCTCTTGCAAGAGGCATTGTTAATTTATGTACCACTAAGAATATGAAAACAACAACAAAAAAGCCAATTATACTCAGACATCTTATCTGACAGATGTTAAAATGCAGAGAAGGAAAAATAAGTGCCTCAGAATTTGGGAAATTCACTATTTTCCAGGTAGTTCTGTGTCAAGAACCACACCCGAAATTCTTTTTGAGGTGGTTCTCAAATTTTCCGTATTTCTTTGATGTCCACCTTCAAGGCTCTTCGAACCCAAGCCAGGCTGCACCCGACCAGCTTGGAACGAGAGGTGGGAAGTTAGTGGCTGTCCCTGGACAATGCATATTTGCGTGAACCATTATGCCAGAAATGGACACATTCTAGCATGTATTACAGAGGCCTGAGATAAAGAAGTGTATCAGGCTGAGAGAAGTGAACTCTTTTTCTTTAAACTATTTATTATTGAGACAAACACGTAATAGTTTTACCTTTGTTCTGCAAGGAACGTAGGACCTTTACTGAGTCAATGGATTTTGATCTTTGGTACTAAAACGTGGAACGAAGCCAGCTACCTTATATAAAAAGTCCTGTGCTGAGATCTGCCCATCTGGTCCAAATCCTCATATTCAGGGTGTTTTAATTGTAGTCGGCAGCTCCTGCCAGTCAAGACCCCCGATGCAGGATGTCTAACCCATGGCCATTTCCCACTGAATCTTTTGCTTAACTAAGAGGCTCATTCAGGGGAGGGAGGAGGTCCAGGGTTGGGGGGAGGGAGGGGGGTACAGGTGTGCAGGGGAGGGAGGTGCCATAGGTGAAAGGTGTTTTTAAGTCTTCACAGGGCAGAAATAGTTAAAAGAGCTGATTTTTCTAAACATGTCACCCAGGAAATCCCATACCTGGAAACTGAACTCTAGTCTGGACATACTCCTGGAAACCTGACCATTTTGTCCTAGGACACTCTTCATTTTCTGAAATCCATAGAGGTAAAACCCCAATCAGAATTTCCTTTTATTTTAAAATTTAATGTACTTATTTTCAAATGTTTAATCAGCCTTTGAGTTTTAGTGCATAACATGGTTTTAAATGATGAAAATAATTCAGGCATTAAAAAGGCAGACTATATGGAGTCATGAGTGAAATCCTCCCACGCCCAGCACAGTTAACATGATTTCCCAGACACCTTCTGCACATGTACAAATTGCTTTGTTAAGTTGTGTTTCTAAAGAAATGGGAATCATACTGTACATGACGTTCTACAAAATATTTCTCCTTCGGGCAGTAGATAAAAGCCAAGGGAAACCAGGACAGAGAAGCATATCGTCTTTAGGATGAGAGTGGATGCTGCAGGTGCCCAGCACCCAGGGAGATGTGCAAACCCGTCAGGCAATCATAGGGCCTGGAGGAGACAAACTGCACGTGAACACAAAGGCTGTTCACACGCAGAAGTCACTAGCTCTGGAAGGAAATCTCTAGTGTGTCAGTGTGAACACGACAGGTAAACACATCCTGGGAGACCAGAAGGCTGTGTGATGCCGAGGACGCTGCAGGGCTTACCTTCCTTGTCTGGTCTCAGACTCTTGCATGGATCTCTGCTTGGACTTGTGTGCTGAGAGATTCAACATTTGCAGTTGGCTGAGTTGGCATTGCTCATCCCGTGGAGGCCCGTTTCTGGATGTGCTTTGAAGTTGTTTAGTCTGGGAAGCCTCTCCTCCCCGGGCTGGTCTCTGGGCCCAGGGAGCACCCCCCGAGGCTCCGCAGCCCACCCACCCTCTCCTCCTCTTCCAGGGCCCAATGCCTGGCAGTTCTCCTACTCTGACAAGCCCCACAACCCAGTCGCCATAATGAAGGAGGCCGCATCATAGAGAGGCCCCGGGACTGCCAACTCAGAAGACAGAAATCCAAATTCAAGATCCACTATGCACCAACCCTGGGCTTGGACAGCCTGCCTATGCTCCCGCCATGTCTCTGTCCGAGAGTTGTGCAGGCTGAACCTCCAAAAGCCTCAAGACCCTTTTTCCTACAAACCCTTTCCCAAATCTCATACCAAGGGGCATTTTTCTATTCTATTCTACTTTTTGCCCTGGTTTTTAGTGCCCACTTACGAGTTACTTACGAGCAAGTTGAAAGCGAGAGTTAAGCACACTGTCATAGATTTTTTTCTTCCCAACAAGAGGACCTGCTGCAAAGGCACGCACGTGGGGACGTTTGGTTGGTGGCAACCCCTCCCCAGGCATTTGCTCGGATCCAGGCTCCCAGGTTGTGATGAGAGCAGGTCCCAGGTGGACTTAGCTGTTCACAGGGGTAAGGATGAGGCACACTCAAGGACCTTAACCAAGGAAGAGAAAGGCCCATAAGGGAGGAAAATCTGAATTCACACACTCTCCTGCGATGGACGTGTTGTGGGGGTCACTTGGCAATCCCTCAGTGTGGTTTCTCCGGGGGCCGGGCCACGTCTCCCTGCCACAGATGCTAGCCACTTGGCTTATGTGATGTGCTGTTTATTTTCAGATGACAACCCCTCCTTCCACCTTGGCTCTCCCCCACATCCTTACCTCATTTGCTCAGTTGCTTCACCCCTTCAAATGGCTTCAGGTGAACACGTGGAAGATCCTTCTGGGGAAGATGAGAGACAGAGCTTTGGTCCCTTCCCCAAGAGCACACATCCAGGCCATGGCCACAGTGGCACGAATGCTGCCTCTTCCGAGAAGCCCTCCCTCAGTGCTCCCTGTTATTGTAATCGCTCCGAACGCCGCGTGTCTGCCTGTGTGTTGTTGTAGACATCCCCGGACCTGGAACGCTCCAGACACACAATAATCATGGAACGCATGTGTCACACGGGCCTGAGGAAGGAGACCGTGAAGTCTCACATCCCCACGACCTGGTGGGATCTTCAACTACAGGACCGGGTGTTCCGGAGGCTAGCAGAATAACAGACACTAGATGAGCACGCCCCCCCCACCCCCGCTCCACCCCACAAATGTCTTCCAAAGGAATGAAAGAAATATGGGAAGTGAGAATGTTTGCATATGCGACAGGGACCCCCCAAGCCTTGTGCATATTTTAAATTAGTCAGATGAAATGGTCAGTTGTTTCTTTTAAGGCTCATCATTCCTGATTGATCTACCCCAACCACCACTGCCCCCCCCACCCCCAGTCCCCCCCCGCAGGAGCAGACAGGCCATGTTGCTTCTGTTGGATAATTTGCCAAGGAAATGCAAGATTTATGTCTTAAGAGATGATTTTGTTCAATGGAATACCATGCAAATTGGCAAATGTCAGCCTCAAGGGCTCCTGGGTGGTTCAGTCCGTGAAGCATCTGCCTTCGGCTCAGATCACGATTCCAGGGTCATGCGATCAAGCCTCGCATCAGGCTCCCTGCTCAGCGGAGAATCTGCTTCTCCCTCACCCTCTGCCTGCCGCTCCCCCTGCCTGTGCTCTCTCTCTGTCAAATAAATAAATAGAATAAAATGTAAAATAAATAAATAAATACATTTAAAATAAATAAATAAATGTCAGCATCAGTGAGAAA
>NW_027760948.1:0-298 GCF_054177405.1 Leptonychotes weddellii
AAGTAAGGATGTTTCAAAATTGTGCTGTATATTTTGAGTAAATCACGGTAAGTTAAATCCCGTACGTGTTTATTGAGTGTGTACTAACTGCATTCTCTGTGTCTCTCCTGAGATTGTAAAGACTAGCGGGGTGTGCAGTCTTTTTTGAGGGAGACTCCCACAAAACTGGGCAGTGCTTTGAAGGGAGCAAGGAGCGGCTCCTTCTGCCTTGTGAGCTGGTGGAGAGGTTTCCCAGAGATGAGGCTTGAGCTAGACCGTGTGCAGATGTGGGGCGCAAGGGGTTCGTTCAGAACACAAC
>NW_027760949.1:0-298 GCF_054177405.1 Leptonychotes weddellii
CTGCTCGGCGGGGAGCCTGCTTCTCCCTCTGACCCTCCCCCCTCTCATGCTCTCTCTATCTCATTCTCTCTCTCAAATAAATAAATAAAAAAATCTTTAAAAAAAAAAAAAAAGAAATACCTCTAGAAATAATCCGTTACTCTTTGGGCAACTTGTCCACTTCAGAAATTTTTAGCTGAAATCCATTTAAATCTCTTTGTTCTCCAGAGGAGATAAAGAACAACTGAGTACTTTTTTTTTTTTTTTAAAGATTTTATTTATTTATTTGAGACAGAGAGAATGAGAGAGAGAGAGCACA
>NW_027760950.1:0-298 GCF_054177405.1 Leptonychotes weddellii
CAAGCCCGAGGATGATTAGTGCCCCCAGCAGGGCGGCCCCAGCCCCGGGGTGGTGGGGGGCTGTCCTCCTGCAGGGCCTCGGTGTGTCCCTCCATAAAGTGGGCCCCCGGGACCTGGCATTCTGGGTGAGCTTCCTCTTCTTTCCTTCCCTCCATCACCCCTCTCTCTCTCCTCTCTTGAACATACTTTAAGAGGTCCTCTAACCTAAATATTCTAGAACTTTCCCAGCCTTTGAGACCAGCACCTGTCAAACTTGAAAGTGGGTGTGAACCACCTGGGGACGGGGCTAACATGCAGA
>NW_027760951.1:0-298 GCF_054177405.1 Leptonychotes weddellii
CTGAACCACCCAGACACCCCAAGAGGCAATGAAATTTTTAATGTGGCAGTTTGGGCGGCCAAGTCAAACTGTTAAGGGCCCTGAGTCTGAATTATTCCAGAACTGTGTGTGTGTCTGTGGGAGGGTATGTGTGTGGAGGGGGTGGGGGTAAGGAACCTCTTTGTGTTGTGCCTTATCCTGGTAGATGCCATGTTCCAGCTTCTGCTTCCTGCTGCAAGGCCTGGGGAGGCCTGGGGGCTGGGTGGGAGTGGGCACATCCCAGATGCCAGGGTTGGAGGGCTGTAGCCATCGGGCTGCC
>NW_027760952.1:0-298 GCF_054177405.1 Leptonychotes weddellii
GCTGGAGGTCCGGCATCCAGGCGCGGGCAGGTCGGCTCTCTGGAGGCCTCCCTGCTTGGCGTGTAGACGACCATCTCTCCCCGTGTCCTCACGTGGTCATCCCTCTGGGCCCGTCTGTGTCCTGATCTCCTCTACCTGTAAGGACGCCCATCAGATTGGCTCAGCACCTACCCCGTGACCTCTTGTTGCCTTAGTCACCAATATAAAGGCCTCCTGCCTACACACGGTTGCATTTGGAAGTACTAGGGGCTTCAACCTATGAATTTGGGGGCAGGAGGGACATAATTTAGCCCATAAC
>NW_027760953.1:0-298 GCF_054177405.1 Leptonychotes weddellii
AATAATTCATTCCAAAGGCGTTATGTTGGAGTAGTTGTAGAGAAACGTATTTGAGCTAGTGTGCTATAAAAAGTACAATAAAAGGGAAATTTCATGTAGTTGCAAACATTCTGAGTTTGTAAAATTATCTTCGTTTGTCATCAAATGCTTACATTAGTAATAATAAAACAAGATGACACTTTTCCATTAAAAAATAAATAAATAAATTAAATATGCTGTCTTCTTTAACCAATCAGGTAATAAGTAGAGGTTTAGTTCAGTTGTTGAATAGACGAGTCAAATTATTTAATTTAATTTA
>NW_027760954.1:0-298 GCF_054177405.1 Leptonychotes weddellii
AGCTCCCTCCTTGATGCCCTCCAGGTGGAAGGGAGGCACATGATCCAGACGGCACCTGGCATCGCCACCCCATGTGGCATTCAGAGGACAGGCCCTGCACCCCTCTCTTTACCCCCAGGTGCCGGCATGAACTCCAGCTGGGCCGTGGCACCTGAGGCCTTTGCTTTATTAAAGTTTTGCAGAATGCTCTCAGAACCCCATAAATCACGGGTGGTGTGGGTGCTAGAGGATCCCAGATGGAGAGAGTACACCTGTGGACCTGACTTTCCGGCTGGAAGAGACCAGCCTATTGGAAAGA
>NW_027760955.1:0-298 GCF_054177405.1 Leptonychotes weddellii
AAAAAAAAAAAAGAAATTTCAGGAATGAAGAAAGTATTCTAAAATTGGATTATGGGAATAATTGCACAATTCTACAACAATTCAGAAATCGTGAGTTATACACTTACTACGATAGGTGAGTTTCATGGTATATAAATCCACACATAAATAAAACTATACAAATGATAAATGCATTATGATAATATCATATAAAAGTTGAAAAATATTTAAAAACTTATACTATTTAAGAGGAAATACTTTAAAAATATAAGAACTTATACGGGGAAAATAAACATTAAATTCAAGATCGGATTTCCTC
>NW_027760956.1:0-298 GCF_054177405.1 Leptonychotes weddellii
ACACCAGAGACCTCGTTGGAAGAACAAGATCACCGTGGCTCTTTTCTTTTCTTTTTTTTTTTTTAAAGATTTTATTTATTTGAGAGCGTGCACAAGCTGGGGGGGGGGTGAAGGAGGGGGGAGAGGGAGAAGCAGACCCCCGCGGAGCAGGGAGCCCAATGCAGGACTCGATCCCAGGGCCCTGGGATCATGACCTGAGCCGAAGGCAGATGCTTAACCACTGAGCCACCCACGCGCCCCTCACCGTGGCTCTTGAGGTGAGCAGCCATTCTTGTATGCTGCCAGACCTTCATCCCAA
>NW_027760957.1:0-298 GCF_054177405.1 Leptonychotes weddellii
AGGAAGCGTCTGCCTCGTGTCTGACACCGTTCTAGGTACTGGGCACAAAGCAGCGAGAAAACCAGACACACGAACAGGGAGATCCCTGCCCTTGTGGGGCGGACGTCCTGATGAAGAAAGACGAACGCTGCCAGGAATGTAAATCAGTGGAAGGAATGGTCTGTGGGTCCTGGCCAGTGCTTTGGTGGGAAATAAAGCAAGGAAGGGACAGTGAGTGTGCAGGATGTGGTGGGGGATGTGTTCTCCAAGTGGGCTCCTGGAGCTTTCCTTGAGAGAGTGAGGGAGAGGGAGCAACCCC
>NW_027760958.1:0-1180 GCF_054177405.1 Leptonychotes weddellii
GGGGCGATTCGGGGGACACCGCGGGTGGGAGATGGCCCCTGCTCTCAAAGAGCTTCTCGTTCCGTCAGAGAAAACTCTCACAAAAGGGAAGACTTGGACCAACTGACCCTCAACTGGGAAGAATCTAAGACTGAAGAAGACAGGAGAGGAGCCCCAGGTGGGCTACTTATGTCTAGGGACACTTGACCCCGGACAGAAGAGACCACCCTGCAGCAGAGCCCTGGTGGTGGAAGCAGGAGACACCACAGAAGCGGGGCACAGAGACTGGAATGTGTCTGCATACCTGTGGGACACAGGGGGACCACATCTCGCGTTTGCCACCAAAGCCCCCTCGGCTACAGCAGCAGCTGTGTGTTAAATGAATACATGACAGCCACCTGGGAAGTGGGACATGGGAGATGCTCTACCAGAAAAACAATCCCATGACCAGCTCTTATGACCGGTCTCCATCTATTACCAGGAATCAAAGCACACTGTCCTTCCTCCAGGCCTCAACCTGACCATCAGGATCACAGAGTATGGTCATCATAGGCCACAGAGACAGAATATCTACCAGGCCGTCACAGTACTTCTCATGTGGCCAATATTCACAAATGGTTTGCTGAATGAACGCTGTGAGTCTGGCTCACTTCACAGTCTCCAATCTCCCCTCTCGCATCATCCATGTGACTACCAGCCCTTAATTCTAGTCCAGCCCCTGTGGTTTTCAAGATCATTTTCCTATCTCTTTCCCCAAACTCATTCTAACAAAACATAAACTCTTTCCCACTGACCTAGAAGTGGCTGTTATTGTTTAATTTCTTATACTTAAGAAAATGCTTTAATTGGACAGCCGCATGCAGAAGAATGAAACTGGACCATTTCCTTACACCACACACAAGAAGAGACTCCAAATGGTTGAAAGACCTCAATGTGAGACAGGAATCCATCAAAATCCTAAAGGAGAACACAAGCAGCAACCTCTTCAACCTCAGCTGCAGCAACTTCTTCCTAGAAACATTGCCAAAGGCAAGGGAAGCAAGAGCAAAAATGAACTATTGGGACGGCATCAAGATAAAAAGCTTTTGCACAGCAAAAGAAACAGTCAACAAAACCAAAAGACAACAGACAGAATGGGAGAAGATATTTGCAAATGACATATCAGATAAAGGGGTAGTATCCAAAATCTACAAAGAACTTA
>NW_027760958.1:1280-3000 GCF_054177405.1 Leptonychotes weddellii
GAGATACCACCTCACACCAGTCAGAATGGCTAAAATTAACAAGTCAGGAAAGGACAGATGTTGGCGGGGATGCGGAGAAAGGGGAACCCTCCTACACTGTTGGTGGAAATGCAAGCTGGTGCAGCCACTCTGGAAAACAGTATGGAAGTTCCTCAAAAAGTTGAAAATAGAGCTACCCTATGACCCAGCAATTGCACTACTGGGTATTTACCCCAAAGATACAAATGTAGTGATCTGAAGGGGTACATGCACCCCAATGTTTATAGTAGCAATGTCCACAATAGCCAAACTATGGAAAGAGCCTAGATGTCCTTCAACAAATGAATGGGTAAAGAAGATGTGGGGTGTGTGTGTGTGTGTGTGTGTGTGTGTGTGTGTGTGTAATGGAATATTATGCAGCCATCAAAAAAACCCTGAAATCTTGCCATTTGCAACGATGTGGATGGAACTAGAAGGTATTATGCTAAGAGAAATAAGTCAGTGAGAGAAAAACAATTTTCATATGATCTCACTGATATGAGGAATTTGAGAAAAAAGACAGAAGATTACAGGGGAAGGGAGGGAAAAATGAAACAAGATGAAACCAGAGAGGGAGACAAACCATAAGAGACTCTTAATCTCAGGAAACAAACTGAGGGTTGCTGTAGTGGAGGGGGGTGGGAGGGATGGGGTGGCTGGGTGATGATGGACAGTGGGGCAGGTATGTGCTATGGTGAGTGCTGTGAATTGTGTAAGACTAATGAATCACAGACCTTCACCCCTGTAACAAATAATACATTATATGTTAATAAAAAAAAAAAAAAGCAAGCTGCCCAAACCAAAACAAAATGTTGCTATAAAAGTAGGTGTGGACAAAATGTTGTAAAAGTCAGGGAAAGGGGAGCCATAAAAATCTGGAAGTGCCCTTAAATTCTTGGTTCACTTAAAATACTTAAAACTAGACAGCCATAGATAATGTATCATCAGTTATGAAAAGGCACTGCAGAATTCCAATTGGCGAATCCATATGCTAATGAAAAGTTTGGTTCTAAACCAAGATCTTGGCAAATTAATGTGTTTTTAGTCAAAGTGAATTATGTATGATTACGTGTCATGTATCTTTTTTCTTTTTGTTTTGAGACAGTGAGAAAGTGCACATGTGCATGCACAAGCTGGGGAGGAGGGCAGAGGGATAGAGAGGGGGAGAGAGACAGAGAGAGAGAATACCAAGCAGGCTCCACGTCCAGTGCAGTGAGGAGCTGGATAAAGGGCTTGATCTGATCATGACCTGAGCCAAAATCAAGAGTTGGTCACTCAACTGACTGAGCCACACAGGCACACTTGTCATGTATCATTTTCAAATGATCTTTTGGTTTAACCATCTATGTTTTTTCAGTTAACCAACGAATTTGTTGGTTCAGTCCTCTTATACTGGATGAGAGTCTCCTGTTGTATGACTTGTGATAAATGAAGCCTTACATTGCCTGCTGTCATTCCAGCTCTCCTCCCTCACCTAGCTGTAATGTAGACACACCTAATGCCACAGAACACTTTCCTTCCCATACTGCAGTTGTTGCATCCACCTTTCAGTTCTTTCTGCTCAACACTTTGTAAGAAAGAGTAAAAGATGAGGAGGAGACTCTCTCCTGGCTCTGGATCCAGCTTATTCCTTCTATCAGCTATTATGGCTGTTGCCTTACCCTCTCTGAATTCCTATAGTCCAGACGTTTGCTTGCTTTAG
>NW_027760959.1:0-13999 GCF_054177405.1 Leptonychotes weddellii
ATATATGTTAAGAAAAAAAAAAAGAAGAAGATAGCAGGAGGGGAAGAATGAAGGGGGGAATTGGAGGGGGAGATGAACCATGAGAGACGATGGACTCTGAAAAACAAACTGAGGGTTTTTCTAAAGGGGAGGGGGGTGGGGGGATGGGTTAGCCTGGTGATGGGTATTAAGGAGGGCATGTTCTGCATGGAGCACAGGGTGTTATGCACAAACAATGAATCATGGAACACTACATCAAAAACTAATGATGTAATGTATGGTGGTTAACATAACAATAAAAATAACAAATTAATTTAAAAAAAGGAAGAAAACGTGACTCTAATTGGGACCTTAATAATTAAAATTGAATATATTTTGATCCACTAAATGAGATTCTTTGCCTACAGCTGATAATACATTAGAAAACATAAAACTCTTAGAAATCTCTTGCTTATCATGATGTAATAATCACTCACATCTTCCCTAATATTTTACTATTAAGTGTACATGCATTTTTCATGTATAAATTAATATATAAACTATACATATAAACCTTTATATATAAAAATTATATATATGTATATATAAAATATATAAATATTCATGGCCAACCTATGAATTTGGTACTTTTATCAAAAGGAAAGTATACTCAGTCCTCTTCTGAGGAAACTGCCCCCAAATGCTTTTTTTCTGAACAAAGTACAATAACCTATCATGTTCACTAGTGAATTTGAAGCTATTCTGGCCACAAGTGATTGTGGGAAGACTAGGTTTGTGAGTCAAAGGCAACCTGTTTAGACAGATCATAATAAAGCCAATAGCCTTTGAGATGGCTTGGTACAAAACTGTCTCTAATGAGGATGGTCCATATTGCATGGTGATAAACTTACCTAACCATATGATATATCTTGACAATATTAATATTAGGTATTAACGATAAGAACACTGGTTTCATCCTATATGATGTTTAATTATTTTTCTATTTCTCTCTCAGCTACCTCATTCTAGTTTTGAAACTCCAGAACCTGGGATATTATAAAATTGCTGACACAGTTTCCTGTACCATGACGTTTCACCACAAAGCCTTATACTAAACTCCCATCATCAAAGAGAAACCGTGTCTGTCTGTTACTGGCAACAGGAACACAGTTGATTATCACCAAGGCAATTGAGGCTCAAAGCATTTGAATGAATTGGCTAAGGTCACACAGGCAGAGGTGACATTAACCACAAACCTAATATCCCGACTTACAGGACTTCTGCTCATGCATATCACACAACAGCTACTTACCCTATCAAGATGACAATTTCGGGACATGCTCCACCTAGCTTCAGTGACAGATTAAAATTCCTTGCATGTTAAAATTCCACTCTAGAAGAGGAACTCAATTTTACTCTTAGATATGGACACTGAACATAAATTATTTTATCTTCATCTGTAATTTTATTGAATTTATCTTGTTCATCTAATCCTTTTTAATAGACAACTGTTAAATCAAAAGAGATTTAGCATACTGGAACTCACTTGTGGGAGAAAAGGCCCTCAGTCTACAGGTGAAAGATAAAATATTCAGAGATAAAAGGAAAATTCATCTTCAACCTCAGGCTTACTAAGTAAAACCTTACAAGGACAAAACACTTGACTTGATATTAATCAAGAACCAGCCTCTCTAGGCAGGAGAGACCTGAACAGGTTGGACTCATGACACGATGCTTGTGAAGTGTCTCGAAATGCTGTCACCCCTGCTGAGACTCCTGATGCTGCCATTTCTAATGCCAGACCTACTGTCTCTCCATGTTACCCTCTTGTTCACGCCACTTCCGGCTCATGGCCAATGAGCCAAGGAACGCACTCATAATCTCCCTGTTCCAGGGGAATAAAAGCATTTTTAGCAATCAAATTATGGAATGCTAGGGCTAAAGATCAGTAACCATGATTGATTACACTCTAGCTCTTGCTTCTGGAAAGGGGAATCCAATAAAAATAGAAAGCCATGAATTTGGAGCTAACAGGAAGTCACTCTCTAAATTGTTAGCATAAAAGAACAATTGAAGATCTATGGAGCCTGGCATCATATTTTAATGGTGGTCATCATTATATAGCTATTCATGAACTAGATTAGAATGAGAAATAGAAAAACACATCTTATTTCAGACGGGTAAATATGTTTTTAATTGGTTTTTGCAACTTATTGATTTATACACATAGAGATGTCCATATTGTATTAACAAACATTTCTGAAATTTCCTTAACTTCACTAATATTTGCTATTTATACAGTTACTGAAAAATAAACACTGCAATTATTTTCTGTGTATATTTATTATTTAATTTACTCATTCAGCCATCCTAGTTGTCAAATTGAAACCAATTATTTAGAGTTATATATTTAGCACCTATTGTGGGATGTACACTGTACAAGGTATTAATAATACAATGATGAACAAGATAGACACTACCCTACTATTGAAGAAGCTACCATTTAGAGGAAGGAGAATAGGATTCCTAGAAGAATATATAGGGAATATATAGTATGAAGCATAGTGATAGATGTAAGTAAAAGATATATGGGATTACCTCAGAGGCATAAATTTAGTTTTTTGAGAGATTGAAGCTTTCTTAGAAGAGGAAAATTCATCACTAAACCCCGGGCCAATGAAACGATTTGCATAAGTGAAGAAATGGGATGAGGAAGTACCAGGAACAGGGTTACCGGTGTGCACAAATACCAACAGCTGGGAGTAGGGTTCATTCAGAGGAACTGCGGTTCTTGCAATTGGTTGGTACACAGAATGATAAAGAGAGGAATGCGGATAAAAGTAAAAGTGGGGAGAGAGGTTGCTGGTGGAGGAGGCTGGAGAGGACGTGAGTGAATTTATCGGCACTAGGGTGTTTGCTCTTTGCCCTGTGAGCCACGGAGAAACAAGAAGGGGTTTTAAGCAGGGGAGGAAGATGCCCAGATTTGATCTTTAGGGTAATCATTCTGGTTTCAAATGTAGAATAGGCTGGAGAGTGGCAATGCTAGAAGTAATTAAGTTAGAAGGAAATTGAAGGATGTACTGGGGAAGCCTGAGCCAAGCTAGTAGAAATGGAGATGAAGGGAGGGAGACATTATTTGAGAAATACTGAGGATACAGGGGCATCTGGGTGGCTCAGTTCGTTAAACAACTGACTCTTCGTTTTGGTTCAGGTCATGGTCTCAGGGTATGAGATCAAGCCCTGTGTAGTACTCTGCATGGGCATGGAGCCTACTTAAAACTCTCTCTCTCTCTCCCTTTGCCCCTCCCCCACACTCTCACACTCTCTCTCTCAAAAAAAAAAAAAAGAAAGAAAAAGAAATACTTAGGATACAGAATGAACAAAATTTGGTGATTGATTAGATTGGTTTGGTCTGGACTGTATTGGATGACTTAACCTTTTTGAACTTCAGTTTCCTTATTTGTAAAATCCATATAATAGGGCGCCTGGGTGGCTCAGTTGGTTAAGCGACTGCCTTCGGCTCAGGTCATGATCCTGGAGTCCCGGGATCGAGTCCCGCATCGGGCTCCCTGCTCGGCAGGGAGTCTGCTTCTCCCTCTGACCCTCCCCCCTCTCATGTGCTCTCTCTCATTCTCTCTCTCTCAAATAAATAAATAAAATCTTTAAAAAAAAATCCATATAATAAAAGTATTATGTCGTGGGATTACTATGAAGGTAAAAGAGGAAATATCGAACATTTCACATTCTATATCCAGAAAGAGTTATACTAAGGTAGCATCCAGTTGTCTAGTTTTGGCAAATGGCTGGCACTTTCCTGTAAAGGAGAAAATGCAGAGAGAGGAACGCATTGTAAAGGAAGATGGCTAGTTCTCTTTACATTTCTTTATTTCTATTGTAGTTATTCCTGTCCAATATCCAATATTTTGACGTCCTAACTGATCTTGCCAGGTCTTCTTTTGTACCTCCAAAATACTACCCAGATTACAGACAGAATATTTTTAAACTAAGTATCAGACCATGTTACTGCTTGGTTTTAAAATTATTAAAAGGCTGGGGCACCTAGGTGGCTCGATTGGGCTCAGGTCATGATCCCAGGGTCCTGGGGTTGAGCCCTGAGTCTGGCTCCCAGCTCAGTGGGGAACCTGCCTCTCCTTCTGTCCCTCGCCACCACTCAAGCTCTCTCTCCATCAAACAAATAAAATCTTTAAAGAAATTTAAAAAAATTGTTAAAAGGCCATCCTTAGGATCTTTTATATTTGTTAGAATAAAATAATGCTTTACAATAAGGCATTGTTAATAAGGCCTTTCCCAACCCTGCAGCATCATCTCAGAATCCTTTTCTCTCTGCTCTGCTCTGTTTCCCACCATTTCAGCGTTCTTTCAGTCTTTCAAAGATTACATGATTCCTACTGCCCATGATTCCTAGGCCAATCAGAATTTTTGTGCTCTTTTATTTTTTAACTTTTTTTATCCTTCAGATTGTTCAATATTGACATTTAAAAGAATGCTTACTATATGCGAGACATTTTTTCTAAGCTCTTTATATGAGATGCTTTATTTAAAATACTTACAAAACTCTATGTAATAGAGATAATTATTATCTCTATTTTAAATATGTAGAAACTGAGGCAGTGAATTTAAGTAACTTTTCCAATGTCATGCATGTGCTAAGAGATGGAGATTTTGAGGGAAAATAGGATATTTGCATAGTCTCAAAGTATCTTCTCCCAAGATATATATATTTTTTAAGAATTTATTTGGGGCACCTGGTTGGCTCAGTCTTTAGGCATCTGCCTTTGGCTCAGGTCATGATCCCAGGGTTCTGGGATTGAGCCCTGCATCGGGCTCCCTGATCAGTGGGAAGCCTGCTTCTCCCTCTCCCACTCCCCCTGCTTGTGTTCCTTCTCTTGCTTTGTCTCTTTCTGTCAAATAAATAAATAAAATCTTAAAAAAAAAAGAATGTATTTATTTATTTGAGAGAGAGAGAGCACAAACGGGGGCAGGGGGAGAAGGAGACGGGCAAAGGGAGAAGGAAAAGCAAACTCCCTGCTGAGCAGGGAGCCGGAAGTGGGGCTCGATCCCAGGACTCCGGGATCATGATCTGAGCTGAAGGCAGACCCTTAACTGACTGAGCCACCCAGGTGCCCCATTCCCAAGATATTTATTGAAAAAAAGGGAATATAGAAGCTTTCAGTGGAGGAACCCAGAAAACAATACCTTGATATACCAAAAACTTGATAATAAATGATCAAGTTTAACATCATGAGTAGTAAGACATCTAATATGATGTATTGGGAAGGACGAAACATCACATCTTTTGTATTCTTATTCAAATGTGTAATGCCAGTCTAATCATAAAAAAGACATCAGACAAACACAAATTGTGGAATAAATTCTACAATATAATTGACCAGCACTCTTCAAAAGCATCAACATCATTCATGAAAGACAAGGAAAGCTGAGGGATTGTCACAGATTAGACTAAAGAGACATAAAAACTAAATGCAATGTGGGATCCTGAAACAACAAAGGAATTATTGGAAAGACCAGGAATTTTGAATAAGATCTGTAGTTTAGTCAGGAGCAGTACTATACCAACATAACTTTCCTAGTTTTGATCATTGCACTGCAGTTATGTAAATGGTAACATTAGGGCAAACGTAGGGAAGTGTTTGTAGAAACTCTCACTCTCACTCTATTTTTGCAAAGTTTCCATAATCTAAAATTATTGGAATATTAAAAGGTGAGAGAGAAGAAAGAGGTAACAGGTCAGAGCAGAAGACCAATTGGAAATTAAGTGAAACTTTTTACACTGGACTCATAGATGTAACAGAAGCAGAAGGGTTCACATTGACAAACCTTCCCTTTTTAAACCTTAAGACATTTTAAAAATCCTTATTAGTATTGATATTATTAAACAGTATGGTAGCCTTTTTACCTGGCAGTGCCAGAGGGAAAGGTGTTCTACATAAGTGCATTCTTCTGATAATGACAAATACCAAACAATTCGTTTCCTTTTTAAAAAGCCATAGTGCCCAAGGGATAGAGGCTTTGAAATTAGAAAAGTTGGGTTTTTCATAGTAGTTGACCATCCTTTGTAGTTTTGAAACTTTAGCCAAATTATTTAACCTCTTTGAAACTCAGTAAATTGGGAATCATAATTCTGTGCTAGTAGATTCTAATTAAATGTTACCCCCCTTACACATTTATATTAATTTGATGCAAGGCTAATAACTGTTTGAACACATTTTTGTATGAAAGTTTACCCTCACAATGTATTGACGTGTGAATACCTTTTTTGTCCTTGCACTAAATACTCTCAGTTTGTTACATTCTTTGTGCCTTGTTCCTAATTTTAATTTTTTTTTGTCTCTGCTCTTTTGCTATCAGCTTTCTTTTGTCAGAATTGTCAGTGTGCTTTTCATCAAAGAAAACATATTATTCAGTTTTGTATCGGTCACAGCACATGGTGAACTGAAGAATTTGGCAAGTGACTGAGTGAATGAAGAAGCATATAAATGAATGAATTAATTAATGCTTCTAATAGTTCATGGATTGTGAAACAAATATGAAGAAAATTCAAAGTTCAGTGAGGCATTGAAAAATTTTCAGTTATGCTTTTTAGAAGGCTTTTGTGCTTTATTGTGGATTCTTTATTTCAGAATTTACCTTTGCTCAGTATGAAATCACTATGATAATTAGCAAATATATTAATTAATATTTAAAATTGAGATTCAACATATTAAAGATATAAAAATTCTGTCATTTAATTATAATATCCTTGCACGTTCTTAGTTTCTAAAATATACATGCAGAGATAAACTCTTTTTTTTAGTATTTTTTATTATGTTATGTTAATCACCATACATTACATCATTAGTTTTTGATGTAGTGTTCCATGATTCATTATTTGCATATAACACCCAGTGCTCCATGCAGAACGTGCCTTCTTTAATACCCATCACCAGGCTAACCCATTCCCCCCCCAGAACCCTCAGTTTGTTTTTCAGAGTCCATAGTCTTTCATAGTTCGTCTCCCAATAGTCTCTCATGGATCGTCTCCCCCTCCGATTTCACCCCTTCATTCTTCCCCTCCTGCTATCTTCTTCTTTTTTGTTTTTAACATATAATGTATTATTTGAGCTAAAATCAACTGCATTAATTGTTTTACAGATACATTTTTTTATGCTACAAAAAATATGATGTACAAGTATCTCTCTCTTTCTCAGAGATATAAATTTAGAAAGTAGCAGACCATATTTAGAACTGCAATGCAAGTCTTTTCATTGATTTTTTTCTATTATACTTAGTAATTTCCAAAATATTGAAAGTCAGTAATTTGAGTATGATTCTTGGCTCACACCTGCTTTGATATGAGCTATTAGTTCCCTGCCCCCATGTTGTCCCAGAATTCTTAGGTGGAGTAGAGTCAAACACCCATCATCTGGAAACATGTAGGTTATCTGCTTTCAATGGGAGGGACAGGGAGCAGCTGTGACCAAGAGTAGGGCCAAGGAAGCTTATGCCCTCTCCAACCATACCACTACCCAACACTTAAGAATATTTCAGCATTTGTTGGGGTGCCTGGGTGGCTCCATCCATTAAGCATTTGACTCTTGATTTCAGCTCAGGTCATGATCTCAGAGTCATGAGATCGAGCCCTGTGTTGGGCTCTGCACGGGGTGTGGAGCCTGCTTCAGATTCTCTCTCCCTCTTCCCCTGCCCCCTGCCGCTCACATGCTCTCACTCCCTAAAAACCAAACAAAAAAACAAACAAAAGAGTATTTTAACATTTGTTACAGCTTTAAGCTCAGTTCAGAGTTCAAAGGACCTGAAAATGGATTGTTTATGTAGATCATGCCTCAGTGCAGCCTTTACCAACTCTCTCCTGAGCTGAAGCCTCACTTAGTTTACAGTGATTTTATTTTTAGAAAGAAACACTGAAATCTGATATTCTGAAATTAATGTCTTTTATTGTGTTTACTCAATTCCCCCTCTTATTTGTTCTCACTTCTTTTTCAGAGCTTTGCTTTCCTAAACTGAATACCAGATGTCTATTGCATTACATAGTAATAGTTTGTGTTTTGATGAAAAACCACTGCCATAGTTTGGCTACTAAGAGGGCCATTCTATTGTTGTTTCTACAAGTTAACATTTGGATTGGCAGATGGGGTGGAAAAGACTGCCTAGGGTGGGGTTGTGTGATATATTGATCCTTTGAACTTCCCATGAAAGACTGTAAAACAGAAAAATAAAGAAAAGACTGTGATACACATTGCATTTATCATACCACACCCCCATTATTTGTTCTTAATAATATTGTAAAACATTTTTTATAATCAGTCCATCTAAGCTGATGTCATGTGATTTATATGTCAAAATGCAAGTCAAGCAATGCATCTTTTTCCATGAGCCATTGGAGTAAAGTATAACCATGTAAGAGAGTCCTTAAGATTATTATTATTATTATTATTATTATTGTTTTATGATACCAGTCTATGGCCATAGTGATGGTTGTAAATAAGCCCACTGTCATCTTTAAGGCTAATGAGGTAGTGCGTAGAAGGACTTAACTGGATGATTGGAACAAGCTCCTACCTTAGACTCTTCTAAATACTGACAAAATCATCTTTCTAAAATGCAAATCTAATTATGTTATTCCTTTCTTATAAACAGTCAATGGTTTCCCATCACATTTAGAATTCAGCTGCCTTGGCATGTCAGAGATACTTAGACTACCTTTCTGGTTTTTCAGACTCAATTCCCAAAAGTCTACTTGGTTTCTACTCCCAAGCACACTAGTCCATAATAATTAATAATAATAGTAGTAGTAGTAATTTGCACTACCTAAAATTATTTGGCTGTTTAATTCCTTTGTTGATTCAGTTAGGCAAAATATGCTCCTCTGCATCCTCCTCGTGAAGTTCAATGGAGCCTTCAAAATCAACTCCTTATAATTGCTTCTTTGAAGATTTTTTTTGTTTTTTGTTTTTTGTTTTTTTGCTTCTTTGAAGCTTTCAATGAATCATTTCTGCAGACAAAGCTTGTAACAATCAGCTCTGTTTTGCTTGGGTATAAAACTATTTTTATCATTATAGTGATTGTACTAAACTAAAAATTTAAATATTTTTTTCAATTTTGCTATAAAATATGTTAATTTAAAAGTGTTTTCTCATATTAAATAGAAGAAACCTATTCTTTGGTAATAGTTGTATCTTATTTATCTTTCTATTTCAATGCCTGTTGCAGAGCCTGACAGTGTGCTCTTAATAAAATATTTTCCCTTTACCCAACTCTCAAAAATATATATTCTTTTCCATAGAGTTCCAAAAATTTACGGATTTGACATGTTGATTTGGCTCAAGATTATCCAGACTTGGGGAAAAATATCTTACAGTGACTCTGTAAGCCACTATGTATCATTAATATGAGTATGTGTTTATTTAACTAATCCAGATGCTTACCTACTACAGTGATTTTTTTTTTTTCTTAAGAAAATTAACAATTGAAACTTGATCTGAAAAATTCAGTCTGTCTTCCCGGCTAAAACATTGTACACATTTGGTTAACAAAGTAATCCTCTTATTTATTACAGATTAACCTAAAATAAAAATACACAAACCCCTGATTTTTTAATTATTAGTCTTTAAAATTTTGTTTTAATTCCAGTCTAGTTAACATACAGTGTTATACTAATTTCAGGTGTACAATATAGTGATTCGACATTTCCATACATTACTCAGTGCTCATCAGAGTAAGTGTACTGTTAATCTCCTTCACTTATTTACCCATCTACCCACCCACATCCCCTCTGGTAACCATCTGTTTGTTCTCTATAACAAACTTCTGATTTTTTTATAACTTTATAATCATTTTTTTATAACTTTATCACCATTCCATTGAGCCCATTGAGAAAATAGAAAAAGAAAGATTTTTGAGACAAAGTACTTATTAACAATGGAATGACTGAAAATATCTTCAAACTGTGTAATTCCATTGATTCAAGCTGCCACCTCACTACTTTTGTATACCATTGTGTAGGTCTGTATGTGTTTTTCTAGATGATATAGCATACAATATTGACATATACTTGAAAAATTCATTACCAATTATTTTATTATGAAATACTAGAAAATGAACATATCTTCATACACCTCTTCATTTTGACCAATGAAAATGAATGTCTCTATTTCATTCAAATGTAAGATAAATAAATTAAATCCAGTCTTTCCATCAATTGTCCAAAATGACTTTTATGCACATAAAAGTTATAGTGTTATGGTGTTCTGTGATGAGTACAACTTATTAAAACCACATATGCCTCCTCTTGAGTCAAAAAATATTTGTGCATATCACAAAGCCTCAAGATTCACCAAATTTTCTCCTATGACTTAAATTTCATCTTATATATAATTCAGTTTCATCTTATATATAATTCAGAAAGTGATATTAAAAAAAGATCAATGTTTATATATTGGTTTTAATATCTTTGCCTTGTCCCTAGCCAAAAATTTGCATTTTAGCTGTGAACAATTCTAATAATTTTTATTCAAAATGTGAATATGTGATTCTTAAATGTTACTGCAGGAGAGATCATGAAAATTGGCAAGATTTAGACTCACTTGAATCTTCTCTAATAGAAAATCCATATCTAAAATAAGTAAACAGGTATATCCTAAGCTTTTGGAGTGACAGCTAGACTTAATATAGACTTATCTCTGGTGGATACCATCATTTCATTGTCAAATCACTGTGTGGAACCTCAGGGACAATGAATGCTATGCCTATCAAAATTCAATGGTTTCAGGTCATTTGTTTTGTTTTGTTTTGTTTTGTTTTGTTTTGTTTTAAGATTTATTTATTTCTTTTAGAGTGAGAGAGAGCAGGGAGAGGGGCAGAGGGAGAGAGAGAGTCTCAAGCAGACTCCCCACTGAGTGTGGGACCCAAGCAAGGCTCAATCTCAGGACCCTGAGATCATGATCTGAGCCAAAACCAAGAGTCAGATGCTCAACTGACTGAGCCACCCAAGTGCCCCTGTTTTCTTTTCTTTTAAATTGGCTTCACACTTACACTACCATCTCTCTGTTTTCCCTTCTCTGCCTTTCAGTGTTTCTAACTGAAATTAGAATTTAAGACATATTATCCTATAAATGGTTAAATGAAGAATATTACAAAATTAAGAAATAAATTAACTCCTAGAACTTGCATTAATTTTATTTTATCAAAGAGTGGGAGATGGAGGGAGATGGAGCTATAGTTAGCCCCATCTTTGTAAGCCGATATTCAATCAAGCATTAGTTCAGCAAAAAAATAAATTGGTTTCTGAGGAGCAGTAGATTTTGTGTAATAAAAAATTAATAATTCACAGGTTAGTAAGGTGACTAGTTAGATGAGCCTCTGAAATGTGTTGAGGAACATTATCTTCTCTATGGGACATTAGCTCTACCAATAGGTTCCCCAAAGGCATAGACGTACCAACATTTGCCATCACTCATGATATATACAGACAACATTTGTCCCACCATACCCTCCCTCTCCCAAAAAAAGAAGAAGAAAGCTTGACCAGTTTCAACTCCTGATTTAATTTTAGTACAGAAGTCCAAAATTTCATCACAGAATCATTGAAAATCTGATGTTCCCAGCTGATACTCCATATTGTAATTTAATGTTCCTTCTGGGGATGTTGCCCCAGTTTGAGATGCATGGCATTAAACTGTTGCCAAAATGTCTACTAATGTTCATAATATTTTGATGAGAATTGAAAAGTGCCACATTTGGTTGCTAGTAATAATTTTTTGTTTTTGTTTGATATTTCCATTTGTACTTTCTTACATGTTTCCTCTCCGGAGTTGTTCACTAGCTTTCAGGATTTATACTTGAGATATCTTTTACAATCAGACACAGTATTGCTGTCTTTACAAGAACTTGAAATCAAGTAGTTTTATTAAAAGGGAGAAGCAGCTTGTGGCAACAATGTCACAACTGTGAAAACAACACATTACTGATGTTATTTTGTTTCTCATTAGGCTGATCTAATTAGCTATCTTGATTTTTTTTTCAACTGACACATCTTATATGAATCTGTAGTGTCACAGAAATATACATCTGCAATAAACAAAGATCATTCAGTTCAATCCCCTCACATTGCAAGTGAAAAAATTGACCCCTAAAGTGGGGGGAAATTAAAGCTATTTGTCCAAAGGCTCACACTACCGCATAGATGTACAGTCAGGTCTAGAAAAAAACCCAAGATACCATGATTCCTGTCTGTCAATTCTCAAAGTCAAAAGACCTATCTATCCCGTGTATACCCTTGTCTCAGTAGAAAAATAATTCAGAGAGAAACATACATAAATTGTTTCCTATCCATACCATTAGAAAACTTGAACTCATATATTTATATGTAAAAAATGCAATATAAACAACAATAACCTACTAATTTTATTAAACTTATATTAGTTGTAAGATAACATGAGTTATATAGTGGACTTTATATTATTTAAAACACACAAACAATCATAAGCACTTAATTGACTATGTTAGCTTAAGAATATTATATTTTAGCAACCATTAGCTGGTTAGTTTACCAGTAGGTAGATCTTTGTAATATGAAGAATGAATGAGAATTATGCATAATTTCCCAGTAAAAATGGAAAAGATCTGTTTATTTATCCAGTTGAAGGTTTATCAGGAGGGCATTTGAAGTCCATCTATGGGCCTTTATATTACTTTGAAAATCACTCTTATACAGGATTTCAAATTATTCTTAAATCCTTTCTTTTTAATGTCACTTTTCTCACTAAATTGACCAAATATTTAAGGAAATTGATTCCATACTTAAAGATCCAGGGAATATAAAATTATAAAGGCGATGTCAATTTAAGAAATTATCATTCACAACCCCATGATTAGGTAGACACAAGCTAATGTACATACACAAAAGTAACAATTCACTTTATATATGGATAGCAAGGAGATTCCACACCCACTTAATTGCTTACACTAATTTTTCTGAGACTTAAATTTATGTCAGTTGAACACCCTACCATGAATCTTAGGACCATTTCATTTTCCTTTCACTTCAAATACAAGGAAACACAGGAAAGAAAAAGTGTTTGATGAGTATTCTACGATTCTGTGGAACTTGTAATCTTTTCTTAGAATTATCAAATTCTATTATTATTATTGTTTTGCATCAGAGACTAAGTGGTTTTTGCTGGAAGGAGGAGGCGAGGTGAATGTTGATGGTGGGATTTATAATAAAATCATTCATAGATACTTCATAATGCCTACTGCTAATAAACACATGAGAAAGATGATTAAAATATTTTCCCTATATAGTTAAATTCTCAGTGTTCCCAAACATGTTGAACATAAAATAATTAAGACTTTATATCTAAAATCCAGTTTATAAGAAATCTTACAGGTAGAGGGATATGATAAATGACACCTAGAAGGAATACTGAGAAGGAATCAGGCAAACTCAGGATATGGGTTTAGGGCATAGGGTTAAGGATTTTACATCCTACATTTGTCCTCTTTTTCTCTTTATTTTTTGTTAAACAAGGTTGATTCACCTATGTTCATAGCTATCTATAAAATAATGTAGACCATATTCCATGCCACGCACATGTATGTCACCTAACTTCACCATTAAAATCATGAAGCAGTTATTATTTAACCTATTTTATAGTTAATGAAAATCAGTTAGAAAGGTCCAAAATCACACATTTAATAGGTGGTAAAGTTAGACTTCAAAGGCAATCTGATTCCAAAGTTTATACCTCTACCCATGACACCATTTTTTTTCTCAGTATAGTTGATGGGAAAATGGCACCAAGGATTTTAAAGAGTTTATTAAATAAAAGGCAGATTTTATGTCTGCTGAATCAAAATTTCTGGAGATAAGGTCCAGGTATCTGTCATTGTTAAAGGCTCCTCAGGTAGGTCTATATAGGATACAATTCTAGTGCCCTGGTATGTTTGGATGCTGGAGCTGATGTACTGAATTAAGAATATGCGGGTTATAATAAAAAAATCT
>NW_027760960.1:0-4095 GCF_054177405.1 Leptonychotes weddellii
AAATAAATAAATAAATAAAATCTTTAAAAAAAAAAAAAGGTTAAGGGTGCCTGGGTGGCTCAGTCAGTTAAGCGTCTGACTTTGCCTCAGGTCATGATCCTGGGGTCCTGGAATCGAGCCCCATGTGGGACTCCCTGCTCAGTGAGGAGGCTGCTTCTCCCTTTCCCTCTCCTCCTCCCCTGACTCATGCTCTCTCACACTCTCTCTCTCAAGTAAATAGTCTTTTTTTTTTTAAAGACTTTATTTTTTAAAAAGACTTTATTTATTTGACAGAGAAAGAGAGCGAGAGCACAATCAGAGGGACCTGCCAAGGGAGAGGGAGAAGCAGGCTCCCTGCTAAGCAGGGAGGCCCGATGTTGGGCTTGATCCCAGGACCCTGGGATCATGACCTGAGCCAAAGGCAGACACTTAACCAACTGAGCCACCCAGGTGCCCCTCAAATAAAGTTTTAAAAAAATAAGGTTAAAATTTCTATAGTGAGTAATGTTGAAACATAGCATTTATTGTAACTGAACACAATACATAAGAGTTTACAAGAGTTATATAGAATTCTGAGCATGCATATGCTTAGTTTTAAGTGTTTTTATATGTCACCTTTATTTTTTAAATATTTATTTATTTTAGAGAGAGAGAGAGAGAGAGAGAGCGTGAGCAGGGGGAGGGGCAGAGGGTGAGGGAGAGAAGCCCACTCACTGCTGAGCTTGGAGCCCAACTCAGAGCTCTATTCCCGAGATCATGACCTGAGCCAAAACCAAGAGCTGGATACTCAACCAACTGAGCCACCCAGATGCCTCATATATGTCAACTTTATTGAATCATAATTTACATATATGCAAATACACCCACTTTAAAGGTATAGCTCAATGAATTTTGACAAATGTGTATATCTGGGTAATCACCACCGCAATCAAGGTAGAGAACATTTCCTGTCCCCCCAGAAAGTTTCTTCATGTTCTTTTGAAATTAATTCCCTTATCCCCAGGTCCCAGCAACTACTGACTTGTTTTATGTCAGTACCTGTTCTAGTTTAGTACATTTGGACTCCTACAATATGACTCTTGTGTTTGGCTTCTTTTGTTTAGCATAAGGTTTTTGAGATTTATCAAAGTTGTGGCATGCATCAGTAGTTTGTTCCTTCTTATTTTATTTGGTTTCTTGTACTGCTGGGGGTACCACAGTTCACCTGTTGATGGACATTTGGATCGTGTCCAGTTACTGGCTGTTACGAATGTAGCTGGTGTGAGTACTCTGGTTCTGGTCTTTGTGTAGGTATGTCCTTATATTCTTGGATAAGTGCCTAAGGAATGGAGTTGCTGGGTCATATGATATTTTTAACTTTATAAGAAACTACCAAATTAACTGTTTTCCATAGTAGTTCTACCATTCTGCTCTGCCACTTGCCAAGTATGAATTTTCCAATTGCTCCACATGCTCACCAACACTTGAAATTTTGTTTTTATAATTTTAATTATTGTAGTGGGTATGAAGTGGAATCTCATCATAGTTTAAATACAAATTTCCTGATGACTAACAATATGGAGAAACTTTTCATGTCATTATTAGCCATTTGGATATTTCTTTTGGTGTAGTGTCTGCTCAAGTCTTTTGCCCATGTTTTACTTGGGTGTCTTGATGGAATTTATATCATCAAAGTTGTTGAATTTATTTTCATAAAGTGTTCAAAATATCCTTTATTAACTCTTTAAAGCATGGCCTCAGTGATGTCCCATCTTATTCCTGATTTGAAAATTTGTGCTTTCTTTCTTTTTTTCCCTTGATCAGTCAACTAAAGTTTTGTAATTTTATTGATCTTTTAGAAGAATCAGCTTTGTTCTGTTGTTTTTATTTTGTATATCTCTGATTTCTTTTCCTATATTATTTTTCTCCTATTTTGAGTTCAATTTGTTCCATTTTTTTAATGATGGCAGCTTAGTTGATTTTTAGACCTTCTTTTTTAATGGAAGTGTCTAAAAATATACAGAACATTTGAAACACTGCTTTGCTACATTCCAAAAATTTTGGTATTTGTGATTTTATTAAAATGACTTTCTAGTTTTTTTTTTTTTTTTACAATCCTTTTTCTTCTGCCTTATGGCTTATTTAGAAATGTGTTGCTTAGTTTTTAAATATTTAGAAATTTGGAATATTTTTTGGCTTATTTTTAATTCCAGTCAGAGAATTAACTACATGATACTAAACTGATACTTTTAAATTTATTGATATTTGAATGCCAGCATGTGGCTCATCTCAGTGAATGTACCATGTGTAGTTGAAAAAAATCTGTGTATTGTGCTGATAATTGGTCAAGTTATTTGACAACATTATAAGTCTTCATTATCCTTACTGATTTTTGTCCTACTACTGTCAAGTTTCAAAAGAGGACTGTTGAAATCTCTATTTCTGCTTTTAGTTCTATTAGTGTTTGCTTTATGTACTTTGAAGCTGTATTATTATGTACATATTTAGGGTTGCTAAGTCTTCTTGATGAATTGACCATTTGTCATTACGGAATTTCCTTTTTTTTGTTGCTGATAATATTTCTTCTTAAGTCTGCTTTTTTTGATATTAAAAGCATTCTCCTTTTTAATTAGTATTTATATTGCACACCTATCTTCAACCTCTTATTCTCTTATATTTAAAGTGAGTTTCTTGTAGATAGAATTTCATAGATTCTTGAATTTTTATCTCATCTCATGATCACTAGTTTTTATTTAGTTTAGTCCATTTACATTTAATAAAATTATTAATATGGTTGGCTTTAGGTCTACTATGTTCTATTTGTTTTCTATTTTGCCATCTGTTCTTGGTTACTTATTTTTCTTTTGGATTGAATTTTTTTTGTATTACATTTTATTGCAACTACTGGCTTATTAGTTGAAACATATTTTTTTGTGATTGCTCAAGAGTTTACAAGATGTGTCTGTATGTATGTGTATATGTGTGTATACACATCTATGTCCCTCTGTGTGTGTTGCGTTTTTTTCTCTGGTTGCTTTTAAGATTTTTCTCATTATCACTATTTTAATTAATGTCATAGTGTACCCTTTTTGGTGTGTGTGTATCTTTTTTCAAATAAACTTTTTACTAAAGTATGGTATACATACATAAAATCAAACAAATCAAAAGTGTACAGATTGATGAATTATCATGAAGTGACATGCTCATATAACCACAATCCTGATCAAAATATAAAACGTTACTTGCCCTATAGAAGCTCTTTTATAAGTCCCCTTCTAGGCATTACTCTATCCACCTCAAAGAAATTGCTCTCCTGATTTCCTACACTATAGATTAGTTTTGCCAGATTTAAAATCTTATGTAACTGAAATTATACTATGAATGCTATTTGTGGCTGGGTTCTTTTACTTTACATTCTGTTTGTGAGACTTAATACATGTTATTAGATGTAGAAATAGTTTTTTTCATTCTTGTTACATATTGTTCATATCCCCACACAATTTACCACTATATTGTTGATGGACATTTTAGTAACATTCATTATGTGGCTTTTGGTACACATATATATCAATTTTTGTTGAGTATGTCATAAGGATTGGAATTGCTGGGCCTTAAGATATGAAAAGTTTCAGTTTTAGTATCAACTAATGGTATACTGAAATGGATGTACAAGTGCTCTCTCAGCTTCCTTTCCGCTTCTTGCAGGCTATCCCTAAACTCCCTGATTACTCCATATTTTATTCATGTCCAGAAAGAGCAGGCAGCAGGGAAAGAGAGCAGTGTACTAATAAGGGTGAAGGCTGATAGAATAAGATAGTTGGGCTGTCATGCCATGGGCAACTTTGGACTATTGTCCACATGTGGTCTGGTCTCTGGAAATGCAGGTAGGCAGCTGAGACTTTGTCTCTTAGAGGGAAATCAGTGGTCTTAGGTGCATAGTGAGGCATACTTTCACAGTCTTATAAAGGGTATAGCTTCATTCCCTTCATAAATATCAGGCAGTTCCATCTACATATTCTCCATAAAAATCCATTTACCCTATTTGAAGCCCTTTGATGAAGGAGACTAGTTGGCCACCTATTACCTAAATGTCTTCTCTGGCTATTCTAGGCCCACAAATGACCTGAGAATTTCTTT